>NW_017619189.1:220000-480000 GCF_001879475.1 Ipomoea nil | reverse complement strand
GTCCACCGACACTTCTCCGAGTGTTTCGCACAAAGCTACACTCCTCCAAGGTTTTTCGCAAGCTCCTCTTGTTACTCCGCCTTCCCGAGTACTTCGCACCAAGCTGTACTCCTACACCACGAGAACTACGCACAAAGCTACGTCCTCCAAGGGTTTTCACAAGCTCCTCTTGTTACTCTGCCCTTCACCACGAGTGCTACGCACAAAGCTACACTCAATCAGGGTTTTTCACTCTCTCTAGTTACTCCGCCCTCTTTCTACACTCAGTAGAGAATATTACAAAGAAATAAAATTTCTCTCTCACTCAGACTTGAATTTAATTCTATGAAGCTCTATTTCCCCCTTTTCGGCTAATTTAAAAATAACTTGTATCTTTTGCTTGTATGTCTTAGCCGTTGTTCAAGCTGTTGAACTGCTCAATCACTTGGGGTTCTTATCTCTGAACTCTTCTCTTCTCTTCTTGTCTTCAAGTCTGCTTGGACAATTTATAGCTAGTGAAAGCTATTTGCCCGTTGATCAACTTTCGATCTCGATCGTCCATTTTGAATTGTAGTTGATCAAAAGATATTGTCAACTTGATCTGAATTATTAGGTAGGTGTCATTTCTCCTTTTGTCAGATGATTTGAATAATTTGCCCGTTACCGTGTCTTGAATTTTGTAGCCTCCAAAATTTGAATAAGTTCGGCGCGGCAAGCTTGATATTTCTTGTCCTTCATAAATGCTCTGACATGTCAAGCTGATCAAATAATTTATCTGCTGATTCTTGCTTGAGTATAAAATAATTTCTCCGCGAATCAACCTTCTTCGAGCGTCTCTGGTTCCACCGTAAAAACTTGATGTTCAGATGAAAATATATCAGATATTTTCTCCTTCATGATCCTTGTAAAATAATATACTGGAACCTCTGTAAAAACTTCACAGTTGTTCATGGTGAGATGCTCTGTTTTGAATTTCTAGCTTGATTCACCATACTTGGTGTGTTTTTCCATATGGTGCATGGCTTTTGTGAGACTTGTGCATTTTACTTAGTCTCCATATTCTTAGCTAGTTTCCATTTTAGCTAGTCTCCATTTTGGTATACGGTCCAATATACTTGACCTTGAGCTAGTCTCCCATACTGTCCAAGCTAGTCTCCTATACGGTTATACGGTCCAAGCTAGTTAATCTCTCATACGGTCCAAGCTAGTCTCCCAAGCTTAAAAATGCTTCACTTGAGATTCGAACTTAGGATCATTTAGCATAGCTCACATGTGTTTCTTCCAACTCCTCTAGCATAGTTCTTGGGGACTTATCTGCAACGTAATTATGTTAAGCTATAATCCCGCTTAACATTTAAAATCAACTTGTGATTTTCCAGACTTGTACATGGGTTGCATGATATGGATGCATCATACTCCGTAGACTCAGACTGACTCAAATAGAATGAAAATGGGGACTACTTGATTTTTCAAAAATACATTCGGCTCATCAAAATTTACAATTTATTCCTAACAATTTCCCCCTTTTTGATGATGCCGAAACTTATACCCAAGTCATTTTGGCTTTGTCAATTTAAAAATAATTTATTTTATTCGATTTTATTTCGACTAGCCAATTGACGGGTTTAACAAAATTAAGACCTAGAGATTTTAATTTTGGACGGTCCTAAACGTATATTGAGACTATAACGCGGGGTTGCGTATTGATTTTTATCTTTTAATTTTTCTTCCCCCTTTCAATTTTATTTTCTCAATTATACGCATCACATGCAATTACTAAGTCCAATTTAAAATCTTGTGACATAAATACACAAAATAAATAAATTAACTAGGACTTACTTCGTATGGTATGAAATATTGTCATCATGCAATTTCAACTCATTTTAGCTTAGCATATATAAGATGTCAAATGAAATGTGCTAGCTAAAATATTTTGTACACCAAAAACTGAATTTGACAAACAACTTTGTTACCTCCCTTTGAACTTCGCATTGATGAACTCCCTCAATTTCTTGAAGTCCTTTTCTAGCCCTTTGTGTTGATAGGGTGCGGTCACTTACCCGGTGACATAGTTGCTGTACGCTTCCCTAATGTTGTTCCCTTTCAATACTCCTGCTTCATGCCAGAAAATACATTCATCAAACGTTCGGCCATCACACATTTGTTCACTACGGTGTCCGAATTCCGTTTGAAGTTCTTGCAATTTTTGAATCCTTGTTGCAATTGGCTTTGGCATTGGAGTAATCGGCGTCGGTGGCAACACATCATGAGAAGTTGAGCTCGAGCTAGGACGAGTTTCTTTAAAGTAGTCCATCATGCTCCCTCGGCTTCTAGGTGTAGTTATTGGTCGGACAATTTCCACAAGTGGTCCTCTTGGTCGTGGAGCCCTCGGTTGGGATGACGCATAAGCATAGGCTTGCGGTACAAAATGACTTGCCAATCCTTCCCCCTTTTTGGCAGCATTAATGAATCTTTGAAAGCTATCGGTGGAAGAATTTTTTTGCTTCTCACGAACTCCTTCAAGTAAATCCAAGTTGATACGGAATTGTTGAAGTAAACCTTGCACTTGTTGTTCCAAAAGTTTAAGCCTTGCGGTTGTATCGGAACCATCTCTTCCCATTTCATTGAACAATTTCATCACATCATTCTTCAGTTCTTGCTTTGCCGTGTCAATTTCGGTCTTTAATAGGCCTTGCCTATTAAACAATTGTTGAGCACGGTCCACCATATCCTTGTGATAACCATCAAGCTTTGTGTCCATTGCATCCATCTTTGTGTTCAATTCACCCGTAGATCCTTGTACAATACCCCTAACATCCTTAACCATTTCTTCTCTCAAGGCTTGTGCATTGAACAATTGTTCACTTTGAACGGGTTGATGTGGAATCGGCAATGGGTGTGCAAAATCATCTCTTGGTGTGGTGATCATTGTGTCAACAAGGTTGGGTTCGACTTCCTCGGTGTTGTAGTAAAGAAGCAATGTTGATCTATTTCTTGGATGATCTTGGTCATAAAACTTATAGGAAGGTGGCAAAGTAGGCAAATTCCTTGTCTCATCCAAATTTAAAGAAATCCCTTGACTTGGTGCATTTCCTACTTCACGAATAGACTCCGTAACCTCCGTTATGGGATGTGGAAAACAAGACTCATAACTCAAATTTTCATCCCCAACATTTGCAGGATACGGATCAATCTCCGGGAGCCCTATATCATCATTCCTTGCCAAAGATCCCTCTCCGGGTCCTCTTCGGGTATCTTCCAAAGACATAGCGGTGGCACGACGAATATCGTTTGGATCAAATTCTCCTAAAGGCTCTTCGGTTGTGGCTTCAACCATCACTCCATTTTCGGTTCTCTTCTTCTTAGCAAGCATGGTCAAGAAGCAAGAATTAATCACCGAAAGCCGGGTAGCTCTAGCAAGATCACGTGTGCCCAACCAATTCAACACCATTTCTTCCCTTTCCAAGGTATTCGGCCCTATTGATTCGGCTAGCAAGTTGTGATCCCCTAATCTCCATGCTCTCCATTCTAGTGCTCTTTTATACTCCTCCAAAAGTGCACTATCCGCCCCAATTGTTGATATTTCATCATCACTTCCAACTTCAACTTGATCATTCACAACAACATCCACTTCAGCTCTATTGTTGCGCTCTTTGATTTGAGTGTGAGTGGCCATGACTTTTTGACAATCTTCCATAAGACTTTGAAAAGATTCTTGAGTCTGGAAAGAAGTGTCAACGGAACTAAAAGAACTAAAAGAACTAAAAGAGCTAGAAGATACCTCTTCGTCGATTTCACGCGCCATATAGCATTCCTCATGTTCGGATGTTTTGCCCACTAGACATAGTAGCGCCGTATCTTCTTGTGATGAATCACTCTCGTCGCTAGATGATTCTTCGGATTCACTTGCTTCTAATGGATCGCTTATTAGTGCCTTCCGTTTGCCCTTTTTGAATTTCTTCTCTTTGGATTTGTATTCCACCTGTGGAGAAGTATTCGAATTTTTGTCCGCTTTGGGGTGTGGACATTCGGCCATAAAATGTCCAGGCTTTCTACAATTGTAACACACGTTTGTGTTATCTTCGACCAGTTCCCTTCTTGATCTTCTATTTTCTCGAAAGAAATTTCCTTGTGGTGATCCTTTGTTCTTTCGCATGAACTTCTTGAATTTCCTAACAAATAGAGAGAATTGTTCGTCAGATAAAAAATCATTATTTCCTACTGACCTTGATGTTGAGGGTTGTTCGGCCATCAATGCGGATGTTCGTTCATCATGTTCTTCCTCGACTCGTGTCTTCATTTCGAACTCATACGCCTTAAGATCACTAAAGAGTTTATCCGTAGATAGTGTCCTTAGATCTCTATGATCGCGCATTGCGGTCACCTTCATATCCCAATTTGTAGGTAGTCCGCGTAACACTTTGAGCGATATTTCTTTCTGGATAATGGTCTTTCCCAGATCCGTGATCTCTCCAAGAATTTTGATCAATCGAGCTTCCATGTCGGTGATGCTTTCGTTCGGTAGCATTTTGAAATCTTCGAATCTCTTCATGGCAATGGTTAGTTTGTTGTCTTTTTCTTGTTCATCGCCTTCACCGATTCCGATTAGTGTATCCCATATTTCTTTTGCTGTGGTGCACTTTCGAATCTTTGGGAATATGGTGTCATCGACCGCTTTGAACAAAATATCTTTGGCAATGTTGTCCAAATTATTTCGCCCTCTATCTTCCTTTGTCCACTCCATTTTTGGCTTTGGAATATATCGTGGAGCATTTGGAGTTAGTGCAGCGGCAGTGTTAACTTCCATAATTTGGATAGGACCATTTGCGATGACTTCCCACATTTCGTCATTTAAAGCAGATAAGTGCACCTGCATACGTATTTTCCAATCATCAAATTTATCAAGTGAGAAAAGCAAATTTTGAGGAGCAAGAGCCATATCTCTCTTCATCTTGAAGATTTTGAGATCTATCTAGCAGTCAAAATTGACTCAAATAGACAACCGCTCTGATACCACTTGTTGGTCCCGAAAGGGTGGCGAGAAGTCTAGAGGGAGGTGGGCGTGAATAGACTTCTCTAACTTTTCCAACTTTCTTCAAAAACACACAGGGCAAATAACACTTTGGTAATTTCAACTCTAAGTGACAAGCATTAACAAGATAAACAACTTAGAGTGTGCAGCGGAATAAGTAGCGGTAAAGTGTTATGCTTATAAGTGCGGTGCTCAAAGAGATATTCTAAACATGCAACACGTTAGAAACACTTGATATGGTTCAAGGATGATGTACGTAAAGTTTGGCTTGCATGCAAACGTGGGAACTATCAAACCCAGACAGATAAAGATATGCGATAAATCGTAATCGGGTTAGTTCGCAGTTAGAATAAGCATGCATGAAATAAATGAGCAGTAAGTAAATAGAGAGAGAGAGATTTATAGTGGTTCAGAGGTGGTGTAATCCTCCTAGTCCACTCTTCTCCTTTCACTTCAAGGAGGAAATTCACTATTCTTCGATCACCCAGATACAATAGTGAATAAGTGTCCACCGACACTTCTCCGAGTGTTTCGCACAAAGCTACACTCCTCCAAGGTTTTTCGCAAGCTCCTCTTGTTACTCCGCCTTCCCGAGTACTTCGCACCAAGCTGTACTCCTACACCACGAGAACTACGCACAAAGCTACGTCCTCCAAGGGTTTTCACAAGCTCCTCTTGTTACTCTGCCCTTCACCACGAGTGCTACGCACAAAGCTACACTCAACCAGGGTTTTTCACTCTCTCGAGTTACTCCGCCCTCTTTCTACACTCAGTAGAGAATATTACAAAGAAATAAAATTTCTCTCTCACTCAGACTTGAATTTAATTCTATGAAGCTCTGTTTCCCCCTTTTCGGCTAATTTAAAAATAACTTGTATCTTTTGTTTGTATGTCTTAGCCGTTGTTCAAGTTGTTGAACTGCTCAATCACTTGGGGTTCTTATCTCTGAACTCTTCTCTTCTCTTCTTGTCTTCAAGTCTGCTTGGACAATTTATAGCTAGTGAAAGCTATTTGCCCGTTGATCAACTTTCGATCTCGATCGTCCATTTTGAATTGTAGTTGACCAAAAGATATTGTCAACTTGATCTGAATTATTAGGTAGATGTCATTTCTCCTTTTGTCAGATGATTTGAATAATTTGCCCGTTGTCGTGTCTTGAATTTGGTAGCCTCCAAAATTTGAATAAGTTCGGCGCGGCAAGCTTGATATTTCTTGTCCTTCATAAATGCTCTGACATGTCAAGCTGATCAAATAATTTATCTACTGATTCTTGCTTGAGTATAAAATAATTTCTCCGCGAATCAGCCTTCTTCGAGCGTCTCTGGTTCCACCGTAAAAACTTGATGTTCAGATGAAAATATATCAGATATTTTCTCCTTCATGATCCTTGTAAAATAATATACTGGAACCTCTGTAAAAACTTCACAGTTGTTCATGGTGAGATGCTCTGTTTTGAATTTCTAGCTTGATTCACCATACTTGGTGTGTTTTTCCATATGGTGCATGGCTTTTGTGAGACTTGTGCGTTTTACTTAGTCTCCATATTCTTAGCTAGTCTCAATTTTAGCTAGTATCCCATACGGTATACGGTCCAATATACTTGACCTTGAGCTAGTCTCCCATACTGTCCAAGCTAGTCTCTTATACGGTTATACAGTCCAAAGCTAGTCTCTCATACGGTACGGTCCAAGCTAGTCTCTCATACGGTTAGAACTAGTCTCTCATACGGTCCAAGCTAGTCTCCCAAGACTAAAAATGGTTCACTTGAGATTCAAACTTAGGATCATTTAGCATAGCTCACATGCATTTCTTCCAACTCCTCTAGCATGGTTCTTGGTGACTTATCCGCAACGTAATTATGTTAAGCTATAATCCCGCTAAACATTTAAAATGAACTTGTGATTTTCCAGACTTGTACATGGGTTGCATGATATGGATGCACCATACATGAATTACATGTTAAATTACATGAATTACATGAATCTATTTATAAATTAATATGAATACAGTAAATATTTTCACATTTGGGGGGAAAAATTTTGAGAATTACATGAATCTATTTATAAATTAATATGAGTACAATTAATGTTTCACATTTGGGGGGAAAATTTATTATTATTATTATTATTATTATTATTATTATATTATTATTATTATTATTATTATTATTATTATTATTATTATTATTATTATTAGTAGTAGTAGTATTATAGTAAATAGTATATTATACTAAATAGTAATTATAGTAATAATAATTCGTTAAAGCTAATAGGATGCATGATTCCGCGTTTCTGTATGTGAAAAATTTGTTCTGCATGCGAATTATTATTACTATAATAATTACTATAATTTATATATATATATATATATATATATATATATATATATATATATATATATAATAGTAACTAATATTATATTCTTCATTTACTTAACATGTTAAATTACATGAATCTATTTATAAATTAATATGAATACAATAAATATTTTCACATTTGGAGGGAAAATTTTTGAAAATTACATGAATCTATTTATAAATTAATATGAATACAATTAAAGTTTTCACATTTGGATGGAAAATTTTTGGTACAATTATTTTGCTTTAATAGAGATAGAGATAGTATAACAGTATTATTATTATTATTATTATTATTATTATTATTATTATTATTATTATTATTATTATTATTATTATTATTATTATTATAATAATAATAAATAGTAATTATATTAATAATAACTCGTTAAAGCTAATAGGATGCATGATTCCGCGTTTCTGTATGTGAAACATTTGTTCTACGTGAAAATTATCATTACTATAATGATTACAATAATTTATATATATATATATATATATATATATATATATATATATATATATATATATATATAATAGTAACTAATATCATATTCTTCTTTTACTCAATATGTTAAATTACATGAATTACATGAATCTATTTATAAATTAATATGAATACAGTAAATGTTTTCACATTTGGAGGGAAAAATTTTGAGAATTACATGAATCTATTTATAAATTAATATGAGTACAATTAATGTTTCACATTTGGAGGGAAAATTTATTATTATTATTATTATTATTATTATTATTATTATTATTATTATTATTATTATTATTATTATAATAAATAGTATATTATACTAAATATTAATTATAGTAATAATAATTCGTTAAAGCTAATAGGATGCATGATTCCGCGTTTCTGTATGTGAAAAATTTGTTCTGCATGTGAATTATTATTACTTCAATAATTACTATAATTATATATATATATATATATATATATATATATATATATATATATATATATAATAGTTACTAATATTATATTCTTCATTTACTTAACATGTTAAATTACATGAATCTATTTATAAATTAATATGAATACAATAAATGTTTTCACATTTGGAGGGAAAATTTTTGAAAATTACATGAATCTATATATAAATTAATATACCAAGACTATGTGGTCTAATGGTACCCGGGTTGGACTTTCATTTGGAAGGTTGTGAGTTTGAGCCTCAATGGAGGCGTTATTGGTTCTTTGTGTTTCAGTAGGTTGAGAAAGTATATGAACAGATACTACAATGTAATAGAGCCAGTAATATTCACAAAAAAAAAAATATATATATATATATATATATATATATAAATTAATATGAATACAATTAATGTTTTCACATTTCGATGGAAAATTTTTGGTACAATTATTTTGCTTTAATAGAGATAGAGATAGAGATAGAGATAGAGAGAGAGATAGTATTACAGTATTATTATTATTATTATTATTATTATTATTATTATTATTATTATTATTATTATTATTATTATTATTATTGTTATTATTAATATTATTATTATAGTAAATAGTAATTATTGTAATAATAACTTGTTAAATCTAATAGGATGCATGATTCTGTGTTTCTGTATGTGAAACATTTGTTCTGCATGTGAATTATTATTACTATAATGATTACAATAATTTATATATATATATATATATATATATATATATATATATATATATATATATATATATATATATATATATATATATAGAATTACATTCATGTAAAAACATGGCTTAAAATACAAACGTGTGGACATTTCTGGATCGTTGGATTTTGGATATCTAAGGTTGTGATTAGTTTTTATGTTTCTGTGTGCTGTGTCCGCATGTGTGCACTGTCACTCATGGACGTGTGCACACTGGCCCAAATACTATGGATTCACACATACATACTACGGATGTGTGCACACTGTAGTCTACAGATGTGTGCACACCCGTATTTAGGTGTGTGCACAGCATATGTCCACATGTTTGTATTTTAAGGGTGTTTGTATGTGAATGCAACCCTATATATATATATATATATATATATATATATATATATATATATATATATATATATATATATATATATATATATATAAACATAATAGTAACTAATATCATATTCTTCTTTTACTCAACATGTTAACTTACATGAATTACATGAATCTATTTATAAATTAATATGAATACAGTAAATGTTTTCACATTTGGGGGGAAAAATTTTGAGAATTACATGAATCTATTTATAAACTAATATGAGTACAATTAATGTTTCACATTTGGAGGGAAAATTTATTATTATTATTATTATTATTATTATTATTATTATTATTATTATTAATATTATTATTATTATTATTATTATTATTATTATTATTATTATTATTATAGTAAATAGTAAATTATACTAAATAGTAATTATATTAATAATAATTTGTTAAAGCTAATAGGATGCATGATTCCGGGTTTCTGTATGTGAAAAATTTGTTCTGCATGTGAATTATTATTATTATAATAATTACTATAAGTATTATATATATATATATATATATATATATAATAATAATAATAGTAACTAATATTATATTCTTCATTTACTTAACATGTTAAATTACATGAATCTATTTATAAATTAATATGAATACAATAAATGTTTTCACATTTGGAGGGAAATTTTTTGAAAATTACATGAATCTATTTATAAATTAATATGAATACAATTAATGTTTTCACATTTCGATGGAAAATTTTTGGTACAATTATTTTGCTTTAATAGAGATAGAGATAGAGATAGAGATAGTATTACAGTATAATTATTATTATTATTATTATTATTATTATTATTATTATTATTATTATTATTATTATTGTTATTATTAATATTATTATTATAGTAAATAGTAATTATAGTAATAATAACTCGTTAAAGCTAATAGGATGCATGATTCTGCGTTTCTGTATGTGAAAAATTTGTTCTGCATGTGAATTATTATTACTATAATGATTACAATAATTTATATATATATATATATATATATATATATATATATATATATATATATATAATAGTAACTAATATCATATTCTTCTTTTACTCAACATGTTAAATTACATGAATTACATATGTTAGTTATATTAATATTATTCTTCTTATTATGTTATAATTGTAATAGTCAAATACTGTTATAGAATAGTGTAGTTAGTTTAGACTTTTACTCAACGTTAGTTAGAGGTCTATTTCTAATATACTTGTAGCTCCTATTCTATAGCTTAATCTAATTGTCGATTCACATCTTTCATCACATGAATCTATTTATAAATTAATATGAATACAGTAAATGTTTTCACATTTGGGGGTAAAAATTTTGAGAATTACATGAATCTATTTATAAATTAATATGAGTACAATTAATGTTTCACATTTGGAGGGAAAATTTATTATTATTATTATTATTATTATTATTATTATTATTATTATTATTATTATTATTATTATTATTATAGTAAATAGTAAATTATACTAAATAGTAATTATAGTAATAATAATTTGTTAAAGCTAATAGGATGCATGATTCTGGGTTTCTGTATGTGAAAAATTTATTCTGCATGTGAATTATTATTACTATAATAATTACTATAATTTATATATATATATATATATATATATATATATATATATATATATAATAATAGTAACTAATATTATATTCTTCATTTACTTAACATGTTAAATTACATGAATCTATTTATAAATTAATATGAATACAATTAATGTTTTCACATTTGGATGGGAAATTTTTGGTACAATTATTTTGCTTTAATAGAGATAGAGATAGAGATAGAGATATAGATAGAGATAGTATTACAGTATTATTATTATTATTATTATTATTATTATTATTATTATTATTATTATTATTATTATTATGATTATTATTATTATTATGATTATTATTATTATTGTTATTATTATTATTATTATTATTATTATTATTATTATTATTATTATAATAGTAAATTATAGTAAATAGTAATTATGGTAATAATAACTCGTTAAAGCTAATAGGATGCATGATTTCGCGTTTCTGTATGTGAAACATTTGTTCTGCATGTGAATTATTATTACTATAATGATTACTATAATTTATATATATATATATATATATATATATATATATATATATATATATATATATATATATAAAATAGTAACTAATATCATATTCTTCTTTTACTCAAACATGTTAAATTACGTGAATTACAAGAATCTATTTATAAATTAATATGAATACAGTAAATGTTTTCACATTTGTGGGGAAAAATTTTGAGAATTACATGAATCTATTTATAAATTAATATGAGTACAATTAATGTTTCACATTTGGAGGGAAAATTTATTATTATTATTATTATTATTATTATTATTATTATTATTACTATTATTATTATTTTTATTATAAATAGTAATAGTAATTATAGTAATAATAATTGGCTAATAGGATGATTTCGCTAGAGTTTCTGTATGTGAAAAATCAGTGATGATCTAATTTAATTAAAATGATTATTTGTAATACTAAATATATATGCTGATTTAATTTAAATGATTTAATTAAGGATGATTTAATTCAATTAAGGATGATCATTTGTAATACTCTATATATATATATATATATATATATATATATATATATATGTGTGTGTGTGTGTGTGTGTGTGTGTGTGTATACATACACATAGATACACTATATATATATATATATATATATATATATATATATATATATATATATATATATATATATATATATATGTATGTATGTATATATATTATATAATATCTATATACGTCAAGGAATGAGAGAGGAATACAAAAATGTATGAACAATTAATTATTGAGACACTCATTGATTGAATGAACTGTAATTGATAAACTACCATACAAATTGACATTGGCCCTGTTTGGTAAAATGGCTGTTAGTTGATAGCTGTTAGTTGTTAGCTGATTGTGTTAATTAGAGGGTATAAATAGTTGATAACATTAGCTGATTGTAGAAAAGTGTTTGGTAAATTAGCTGTTAGCTGATAGCTGTTTGGTATAATTTCTTTTCTCAAAAAGCTAATTGAAAAAGTTGCTTGGAGTATCATTTTGAATTTTAGCCTTTTGGAGTTACAAAAAGCTAATTAACCAAACATTATATTGATATTTTAACTAAATCAAACAATTAATAGTGATCAAATAAGCCAAAATTGACCCATAGGCCAATTTTTTTACCAAACAGGGCCATTATATTTATAGGAATATTTCTATTTAACTTTCTTAAAATAACTAACAATTAAACCCATGCATCATCGTACTAAAGTGACTAACCACTAATTGCGTTAATTAAAATAATAGTTAATTTCATTTTTGGTGCTAGATTTATTGGTGATAGTCTACTTTTACTCAATTTTTTATCAGAACATTAACCTTTTATCCTAGTATTATTGTGACATGACTATTTTTGGTCCTCCGTCAACAAAATCGTTAAAATGTCATTTAATAGAAAGATATCTCGATCATTTTTATACAAAGTGAGTTGACCATGCTATATTTTTATGTTTATTTAAAAAAAAAAAATCTGTAATTGAAGACCAAAATGCCTTTGTATTTAAGGACGTTAAAACTATTTTATTGATAGATGACAAAAAATGGTCATGCCACAATAATACTAGGACCAACTGTGAACGTTCTGATTAAAAAAAAAAAAAACTAAAAGTTGATTGTCGCCTATAAAGCTTAGACCAAAAATGAAATTAACTCTTAAAATAACTAATAATCACAAACTTTTTACTTGGTTTAATATATAACTAGTAATTCACCCGCGCGATGCACGGGAAAAAATTCTGTTATTATAAATATAAATAAAAAATAAAAAAATTAAAATATTTTAAATTTTTTAATATAATAATATTTTTGAGCTTCCATCGGTCTAGTATTTATTATTTTTATAGAATACAAAATTACAATTAAAATTAAAATTAAAATTAAAATTTTGTATGGTTAATATAATCTCTAATTATGTGCATATTCAAATAAACTTATAGAAAGAATTTACATAATTACATAGATTTATTCTTAATTGTATTTTATCTATATTATAATTTTCACAATATGAATAATAACTAAGATAATTACATTTGACCAGGATTATGTGGTCTAATGGTACCCGGGTTGGACTTCCATTTGGATGAATGTAGGTTCGAGCCTCAGTGGAGGCGTTATACTATAATCTAATAGAGCTAGTGTCTTTAAGACAATTACTTTTGGAAAGCAAATTTCAAATTTTGTATGAGTAAATTTAAACTCTAATTGAACACATTTTTTATATGATTATATAATATATAGCTATTTTATTTTTTAAAAATAATTTTTTTATATGATTATATAATATATAGCTATTTTATTTTTTAAATGTTGTGTTTTTTTTTTTTTAATAATAAAGGATGTTGTGGCATTAATTGTAACATTAATTACTTCCCAAACCATATAGCTTTATTATAATTATAATAATAATAATAATAATAATAATAATAATAATAATATTATTATTATTATTATTATTATTATTATTATTATTATTATTATTATTATTATTATTATTATTATTATTATTATTATTATTATAACAAAATTGCTCACAAAGTTTTTGTTTTACTATTTGGTTAGGCGTGAAGCATAATTGAGTCGTGTATAACGATTTTGATGACCATAGAATTTATTTGGCAGAGGTTATGACAGAGTAATGGGTCAAGCAATTGACCCGAACCGCCAACAAATACATGACTCGGTTACAATTAAAAGAGCAACGGGCAGAATTATTATTGCGGATCATTTACTGCGCCCATTGAAGAAGAGAAATAAAGGCTTAGGCTCCCCATTATTCTTCCAAAAGGTTGAACCCCAACTGTAAGGGCCCCCACACTCCGACCCGACAGAGCATTTGGGAGGGTAGGCTCCCCATTATGATATAACTGTTAGGGGACTTAGTATAAGTAATAGCTCTCCTAGCTTAGCATGACACGCTGAATTCTGTACTGAAAACTATAGCAATACACTTATCTTTACTAACACATAATAATAATAATATTATCCTGTAACATATTTATCGTAAGCTTATTTAGGAGTTTATAACTTATTTTAAGATATTAATAAGTTATAAACTCTGTTTGGTAATGTTCCCAAAATAAACTCGTAGCTTAAAATAACACCTTATTTTGGAACGCTACCTACGTTTCAAAATAAACTAGTAGCTTCCTAACTTCTTTTTTTCATCTTTGTCCTTATTATTTTAAAAAAATGACATTCTTTACCCTTTGCAATTAAAATCCTTTTCTGTTCTCCATTATCCGCAACTTTCAGTGCAATTATTATTATACGAATAATAGTAACTAATATTATATTCTTCATTTACTTAACATGTTAAATTACACGAATTACATGAATCTATTTATAAATTAATATGAATACAATAAATGTTTTCACATTTGGAGGGAAAATTTTTAGAAATTACATGAATCTATTTATAAATTAATATGAATACAATTAATGTTTTCACATTTGGAGGAAAAATTTTTGGGACAATTAATTTGCTTTAATATATATAGAGATAGAGATACAGATAGAGATAATATTACATTATTATTATTATTATTATTATTATTATTATTATTATTATTATTATTATTATTATTATTATTATTATTATTATTATTATAAATAGTAATAGTAATTATTGTAATAATAATAGGATGGTTCCGTGTTTCTGTGTTGTTATTAAGGCTGATTTTACGTTTTGTATTAATGATTGATTTAATTAAGATTAATTTAATTTAAATAATTTAATTACAATTATTGAGTTTAATTTAGAATGATTTAATTTAGTTAAGAATAATTATTTGTAATAATAAATATATAGGCTGATTTAAATTAAATAATTTAATTAGGGATGATCTAATTTAATTAAGAAGATTTAATTAAAGATGATTTAATTTAATTAAGGATGATAATTTGTAATACTAATATATATATATATATATATATATATATATATATATATATATATATATATATATATATATATATATATATATATAGAGAGAGAGAGAGAGAGAGAGAGGGTGATTTAATTTAAATAATTTAATTTAATATAAATACTATACTATAATAATAATAATAATAATAATAATAATAATAATAATAATAATAATAACAAACATTATATTCTTCTTTTACTCAACATATTAAATTACATTAATTTATTTATAAATTGACTAATTTATTATTATTATTATTATTATTATTATTATTATTATTATTATTATTATTATTATTATTATTATTATTATTATTATAGTTAATAGTAATTATATCTTTATTATTATTATAGTAAATTACATGAATTACATGAATCTATTTATAAATTAATATGAATACAGTAAATGTTTTCATATTTGGAGGGTAAATTTTTGGGAGAATTATTTTACTTTAATAGATAAAGATATTGTTGTGTTTTAAGTTATCACCTCTATAGTGACTATACTGGTTGGATTTAGAATTAGTTCCACAAAATTAAAAAAACCTAAGTATTTAAAAAAAAATAATAACTTAATTATGCAGACAAACCATTTTGTCTCTGCAAAGATTACAAAGATATCTTTATCCATCCGTGCCATTGCCGTCTCCGAATCTACAAAGATATCTTTATCCATCCGCACCCACGTATTGCTAAACTATGCATGCATCTCTTTATGTGTATCTTGTTTTTAAGGATTTTCATACAAAATCTGGAAATGATAACTCAAAAGAAAAAAGAAAATACTACATGTACTCCCATTTCTTATTCTCAACTTTTACTCCCTCTCACAAATTCTTGATATAGACATATTTCTTAGAACGTATACACGTAACCCACATGATGAAAATAACTCATCTTTATTTGTCATGTCATAGAATATAAGTGATGGAGTAGAATTTAAAAGTACATGTAGTAGAACTCACGTAGAATTTTCGAAGAACAAGCATCTATATAAAGGATATAAACACTACACTCCAACACCTCACAAAAAGTTTAGTTTTCAACACTAGAGAGATGGAAGCCTTATTAGCCCTTTTCACGTTCTCATCACTACTGCTTCTTTCAGCCTTGTGGCTTTATACAAAGTCCTCTATAAGCAAGAAAGCCCCGCCGCCGCCATTGCCACCGGGGCCGCGCGGCTTACCCGTGGTGGGATACTTGCCTTTTCTCCGCCCCAATTTACACCACCACTTCACAGACCTCGCCCAAAAGTACGGCCCCATCTTCAAGCTCCAACTTGGGAGGCGCCTTGTCGTGGTAGTCAACTCACCCTCCATTGCCAAAGAGGTGGTTCGCGATCACGACGCTATTTTCGCTAACCGCGACCGGCCCATAGCAGCGGTAGTCGGCACGTATGGCGGCCGCGATATCGCCTTCTCCCCAAACGGCACCTACTGGCGCGGCATCCGCAAGGTGTTTGTGCGGGAGATGCTGAGCAGCGACAACCTCCGAGCGTGCTACGGCCACCGGAGAGAAGAGGTTAGAAAGGCCGTTAGAAGTGTGAAATCGAGGATAGGTGAGCCCGTCAACATTAGGGTGTTGGCTTCTTCGACGGAAATGAATGTTGTAACGAGTATGATTATGGGAAGTACGTTGGGATCTGATGAAGCAAAGGTTGATCAAATTGCAGCAGAGTTTAGGGAGATAATGGGGAAGCTTATTGCCTTGTTAGGTGAGCCTAATATCTCTGATTTGTTCCCCTGGCTTGCTAGATTGGATTTGCAGGGAGTACGAGCAAGGACGGAGGGTATCGTGAAGGTTGTGGACAATATTTTTGATCCCATCATTAAGGAAGGTGAAAGAATAGTTTCTGAGAAATCTGGTAGCACAACCAAGGATGACGAAAAAAAGGATTTTCTGCAGATCCTCTTAGAGCTGAAGAATGGTGATGACAACACTGGGATATCATTGGATTTCCAAGCAATCAAGGCCATGTTGCTGGTATATATGTTTTCCTCGTTTCATTGTCGAACCAAATAAATCTTGTCATCTTTACTTTTTTTTTTTTTTTTTTTTTTTTTTTTTTTTTTTTTTTTTGGTTCTAGTTCTTCTCAACAAATGCTATTCCAATTTTAAAAGTCATTACTATTACATTTGCTTACTTTTTAACTCCTGTTTTTTAACTATATATATAGGATACTGTGATAGGCGGGACTGACACTACAGCAACAACGGTGGAATGGGTTATGGCAGTATTACTTTGTAATCCAGAAATAATGGAAAAGGTCCAAAAAGAATTAGAGGAAATTGTTGGAATGACAAGTATTGTTGAAGAGGTCCATCTACCAAAGCTCAAATATTTGGATGCTGTTGTAAAGGAGACATTTCGTTTATACCCACCAGTGCCACTTCTAATCCCCAGGTGTTCAAGTCAAACTACACAAGTGGGTGGATACACAATCCCTAAGGATACAAAGGTCTTTGTAAACATGTATGCAATACAAAGAGACCCTAAACTCTGGGACAATCCTTCTCAGTTCAATCCTGAGAGGTTCCTTAACCAAACCTTTGGTTTAGACTATACTGGCAATGATTATAGGTTTTTGCCATTTGGATCGGGAAGGAGAATTTGTGCTGCAATTCCCTTGGCGGAGAAAATGCTAATTTATATTTTGGGTTCTCTATTGCACTCCTTTGATTGGCATCTTCCTGCAGGTGAAAAGATGGACTTATCCGATGGATTTGGGCTTGTCACCAAGAAAAATACTCCTTTGGTTGCTGTTCCAACACCGAGGTTATCTAATTCCGAGCTTTATCAATAATTTCACAGAAATATGTCCTTTTGTAAATGGCATATAGGTGTGCAAAAGTGTCATCATCATTATGTGCGTAATAAAATGACGCCGTCTATCTATACTTTACCAGAATAAAAAATAAAAGATTTATAAGCAACAATTCATATATAACAAACGAGTGTTTGTTGAAATGTCATGTTGCTTATTGTACTTGTCATCCTTTATTTATAAACTCAGCTAGTTATCAAATCTTTACTATTTCAAATATCTTGTTGTTCTAAAGTTGTTAGTGTTTCAAACTTCTATTGTCTCAATACTCTTGTTGTTTAGTAACTGTTCATTGATTAAAGATTAATCCATATGCACTTGAGCATTTGCTGCGAGAAATTGTCCCTATTTTCCTTAGTCTTAAGTGATTAAACTCAAGCGGTATTAAACACCCCTAACTATCAAACAACATAAAACAAGCGTTCATATTTAATTCGATAGTCGCATTAAAACAAAGAAAATTCAACAAAGCTAAATATCAATAACACAAGTGGTTATGTTTAATTTAGATTAATATTCTTCCTACGATTAAATTAACACTAAAGCCGTGATAAAACTAATCATAGTTGCTACTTAGAAAAGAAAATCAATTACAAGAATCACTTCCTAATCTATAGCTATAAATTAAATTGAATCAAATAATTAAACCAATAGGTCTCTACCAATCAAATGAAACAATTAATCAAAACAAATAAAAGCACAGGAGAATATCAATTACTCAAATGAATATAAATTCAACATTAAGAATTAATTAAATCTCGCAGTACAAATGGATCCAAGGTTCATGTAATCTTGACCAAGTTAAAAGAATTAGCCACACAGGGCCCCATGAACCAGAAAACTTATCACTCTGTAAAAATATAAAATAAAGAAGATAGTCTGATGCCTCCAACAAGAACAATTCACTACTATTTATCAAGCTTGCAAAAAACGTTAGGCGCCCCCTAGGCGCCGATTTATTTTTTTATTTTTTAATTTAAAAAAAAAATTAAAATTAAAAATTGTGAAATTCACTAATAAAACATAAGGTTCCTCTAGTTTTTTCTTACAAATTATTTACATAAGTGGTTGTAAAATCGTTTTGAATATTGTTAAAACCATCTAAATACATAAAAAAAATTAAAATTAAGAACAAAAGAAGCATTTTTGGAGGAATTAGAAGACCAAACCGCCTGCGACAGTTTGCGGTGCATAGATCTCAAAAAAATACGCGATTTGAAAAAAAAAATTGTCCAAAACGGACAATCGAGTCAAAAGTTATGCCTTACCGAACTTTCTACACTTTTTAACAAAAAAAAAAAAATCTAAAAAACGCCGATTCGGTCGTTTAATCGCCGCTTAGCTGCCCGGCCGCGGAGGAGGCCGATTCCGACCAAATCGTCCGCGGTCGGGCGGTAATCGGCGCCTAGGCGCGATTTTTGCAACATTGCTATTTATACACTTCTAATCTCAACCAAAATCTCTTAAACTAAAGAGAACAATTAATCTGAAAAATTAATTTGCACCTCTCAAAATAGCCCCAAATAGCTGAAATTATCTCTACCATTCGATTTCCTGAGTCCCTGCTGCAAAACCATGGGTCGTACAAAGTGAATCAGGAAGCCAGAAATTTGACACACCCGTGCTGCGACCGTGTCGACATTCCAATGTGTGACACATCTGTGACCCGGGTGTGTCACGGTACCTACGGTTGCTATGACCCAGGTGTGTCACCGCCGTGTCATGATCGTGTCCCAATTCCAATAAGGGACACAACTGCGACACACTCCCGACACAACCATGTCGCCGAACCCAGCCCTCCCCTGACCAATTCTGCTCTAGATCCACCTCGAATTGATCCTCCCAGGCCTGGACGTCCTCAACGCACTCATCCAATGACCCTAAGGCACTTGACTCATGATTCCCCATATAACAAAGCTTTAATTGCCCTAAATGGAGGATCACGATGGATGAAGCATTTACTGCACTGTTGCACATGTAACAAAGCTTTAATTTCCCTAAAACTTTGTACAACAGCACTTGGAAGCCAGTTCCAAATAAACGAGATATGAATTTGATTGGATGCAAATGGGTTTATTGAATCAAAAGAAGAGTAGATGGTAGAATTGAACGATACAAAATCAAACTTATTGCATGCCATAATACTATAATAGTAGCTGCACTTTTTATATTTTGTATGTATGAAGAATGCAATGGCTTAATTGTTGGTCCTAGATAAATTGAAGTCTAGAAGAAGATTGAATATGTTTTAGAATGCTTTAAAAAAAAATAGAAGAAAAAAGAAGAAATGGGTTAGTTCTTCAATTAATGACCAATCAACGCACTACAATGTGAAAGAACACAATTACACACTAATTAATGTAGTAATGCCATTTAGTATGCATACATAGATGATGGAAATTGGCACCCCATTATGCTATATTCTTTCTATATATTAAAGCCATATAGCCATGGCCAATCAAATGGCTGCATTTTCCGGCCTATATAAAATTACTACGTAGTTTCAATTATTAGGTGATTTTTCTTTTGTCTTTTTTTTTTTTTTTTTTTTTTTTTTTTTTTTTTTTTGGTTTAGATCATTTAATTGATCTTTTGGGATTTGTATTGCTTTATAGGACTTTTCGTATTCCAATGTATTGATGCTGAATTGAATTGTTGATACTGCCGCTTTGCACTACCAACTAATAAATTAATTAATAAAATGATATATAAATGCTCTTGGTCTCTTCAGTTTTGTTGGTCCCAAAAGAGGTAAGGTGAAAGTCTAGAGGGGAGGGGGGGGGGGGGGGGGTGAATAGACTTTCAAACTTTTTCGCACAGCACAACAATTGCTAAGACAGAGATAAACCAAAACTCTTAACTAGATTGTTAGAGTATGGTGCACAGCGGAAATAAATAAACATAAAGTGTGTGTGAGATTGTGTGAGCAGTATATCTTCGTGAGAGCGAATATGTAAAGAGCAGTATGTAAAGAAAGTAGTAAAGAACACAAGACAATTATAGTGGTTCGCGAGGTGGTGTAATCCTCCTACTCCACTTGCTCTTTTCTCCAAGAGCCAATTCACTATATCTACCACTCCTTGGTTCCAAGATACAATGAATTTCCGTGATCTAGTGCTTTGATCACAAAGCCCGCACTAATCACGCCCAGTGACACCACACTGCTGCTTCGGGTTTCACGTCGCCGCGCTACTATATCAGGATTTCACGACTCCGCGTTACTTTCCCCCCCGTCTTCCACACTCCGGTAGAAACGTATCCCGTGATCTGGTGCTTTGATCACCAAGCCCACACCAATCACGCCCAGTGCCTCCGACACTGCTGTTTCGGATCTCACAGCTCCGTGTGACAATCCAGGATTTCACAGCTCCGTGCTACTTTCCTCCCTTCTCTTGTTTCGCTCCAAAACAAGTGTTGTCTTGCTTCCAACTTCTGAGACTCTGTAGATGATCTTCAATGATGCGCAGGTCTCTTTGATGAAGATAAACACTCTGGAATGATTTCTCTTGACAGCTCTGAGTGTTTTCTCTCTTTGAATATATCAAGTAAAGCACTTGATATTTATGCTCTGCTTTGCTCTGTTTAAGAACTCTCAGAATATTTCTCTTTTGAAGCTCTCTGAGTTCTTTTCTCACACTTGAAGATTTTAGCTCTTAGAATTTTAGCTCTCTGCTCGTATATTTTTCTCTGCTCCGTGCTTCTTCAAGTCTTCATATCTTCATCATTTTATAGCTGGTAATGAGAATCTGTCCGCTGGAAAGAGACGCTCTCATTTTTGAAATCTTGTATCTTTTGTCAGAGATCTTATCTTATCTTCTGCAAAAATGTCAAAAAGAGATAAGCTAGCCGTTGATGGAGTTTCATCTCCATGTAAATGAGCTCCCAAACTTCATCTGATATTCCTCTGATTTTACGTTGAGTGGAAATATCTGGGTCTCAGTTTTGGTGTAGAATGGCTTCTCTGATCAGCTCTGAAGTGGTCTTTGTATCTTTGGGATTTAAAAATATTCATTAATTTAATCCCATACTAGTTAAACTAGTATTTTTCCTTGTGAGAATATTTTTCACTGTAAGTTCTGCTTCATCTTCTTCATTCTCACGTCTGGGTGTTCTCTGACTTCAAACTGGCTTTGAACTTCCACCCAATTTGAATTTCTCATTTGTAATTGACACCCAATTCAATTGGCTTGTAATTGGTACCCAATTTGAATTTCTCCATTGTAATTGGCTCCCAATTGACTTTGACTTGCAATTGGCTCCCAACTGCTCCTGGTGCTTTCAATTGCTTCCCAATTTGAATTGTTGACTTTGACTTTGAAATTGGCTCCCAGACTTCTCCTGGTATTTGAATTTCATTTCAATTCAATTTGATCTCCATGTCTCCTTTGAACCGGTTGTTGACTTTGACTTTGAAATTGGCTCCCAGACTTCTCCTGGTATTTGAATTTCATTTCAATTCAATTTGATCTCCATGTCTCCTTTGAACCGGTCCCCAATTTTGAAATTGGGAGCTCATTGGCTCCCATATTGAATATCCTATACTACAACCTCAATTGGCTCCCAATTTCAATTCTTCATTGGCTCCCATATACTACAACCTCAATTGGCTCCCAATTTCAATTCTTCATTGGCTCCCATATCGAATTGATTTCCATGTGAAACTTGCTCCCAATTGGCTCCCATATCGAATTGATTTCCATGTGAAACTTGCTCCCAATTTCATTGGCTCGCATATCGAATTGATTTCCATGTGAAACTTGCATATCGAATTGATTTCCATGTGAAACTTGCTCCCAATTTCAATTGATTTCTCTGAAACTGGCTCCCAATTTCAATTGCTTCGAACTAGCTCCCAATTTCAATTTCAATTGCTATGAAATCGGCTCCCAAGTGCAATTGCATCTCAATTGCTTCCCAATTTCCACTTGTAACTAGCGCCCAACTCCATCAGATTAATTTAATTTGACTTCTCAAATTTTACCTTGTAAAATTGTTGATAGTGAGTTTTGAACTTGAGCCATTTTGGATAATATATCAAGCATTATCCACTTCGTCTGTACAACTTTTGAGTAATTCTCCAATCACATTTGATGTACTTCTTTCTTTCCATAGATGCTTGATCTCCAAGTCAAATTCATGCATTCTTCCAATATTAATTTTCTTCACGAAAATTCTTCTGGGATATCTTCATTGAGTAGTAGCAACGTGAATATTGTATCATTCATCTTCTTCTTCAATTTGCCATTTTCTCCAGACAAATTCTTGATTTTCGGCTTTATATCTTCTTCTTCTATTTTCATCCATTTTCCTCTGTTTTTCTCTTTTCATAATTAAATAATTTTCCGATCATGGTCTAAGACTCTACTAGACCTATAAAATAAAATTGGGGGATCTACAAATACAAATTTGGCATATCAAAACCATTACACTTTATTCCTAACAATTTCCCCCCTTTTGATAATGCCAAAACCTATACTCAGTCATTGGCTTTAAGTCTTTGAAAAATAATCTTTTTGCTCAATTTTATTTGACAAAGCCAAGATGAGTTTAACAGATGGTTTTCTAGACACAATCAAAAGAAACTTGTGAATTAAATTTTAGACAAGCTCCTAAACACATCTTGAATTATTTTTATTTTGATCATCATCAATTTTTAATTTTGTCGTGCGTTTGACATATTTCTTGTCTTTTAATTCACGAAAGTCTAATTACATTAAACAAACAAATTTAAAGACTCAAAATAGACCATGGGAAATTATTATTGATATATTTCGAATTTATAGAGAAAAACGCAACAGAGGTTCGAAAATAGAGAATATCAGCTTAAGAGAATTTTCATATTACCTTCTGGGTTTCTTCACACCAAAGTCTTTCTTCAAAATTTCCTTGACATGTTCTCTGAGCTTGAAGAAATCATCTTTGAACTTTGCATTCTGAAATTTCTTTGTAAGCTGTCCGACCATGTAATGTCCAAAAGCTTCTTTGATATTGTTGCCCGGAAGAACTCCGTTTTCCCACCATAAGACACATTCTTCGAAGCTTCTTTCTTCTCCAAGATTCATGCCCATATTTCCGGTGAAATCTCTTAGTTCATACCACATCTCGGTTCTTTTCCTTTTGCCTTCTTCTTCTTTATTTTTCTCCGAGATCCATTGGGCTTGATCGGCTGCAGGCCATTTCTTGATCATGCTTGGTAAATTTTCTTTGGTCCATATTGTTGTCTGAGTGGCGGTACCCTTAGAGCATTCGAACCAGCCACGCTGTTCAGCAACCTTTGATGTACTCGTACCAAGACTAGGGTTCGCGAACTGAGCAAAACCAATCTGAGATGGTCCTTGTGAGGATTGTCCGCGGCTTCGGCCTCTACCTTGAGTAGACATTACTGGCTGTTGTTGACTTCCAAGAATAAATTCTTGTTGTTGCAAAGCCAAGTGACTGAGAATTTCTTCCCCCCTTTTGGCTTTATCAACCAAAAATGCAAGGGTCTTAAAATCTCGGTCTTGGTTTGCCTTCACAGTTTCAACACTGTTGTGTGTTTCAATGGAAACGGTTTGCACGTTGTCCAGCTTGTTTGTTGTAACTGCGAGTTCAGCTTCAAGTTTGTTGATTCGGCTTTCTTGGTCTTGAATTGCTTTGATTTGTCGCAAGTGACGTTCGTTGTGAATCTTTTCAGCTGCTTCACGTTCCTTCTTCATGAGCTGAATGACTTCAAGTAAGCCTTTTGTCAATTCTCCTTTCAAAATTCTTTCTGCTTTGTCAATCTGAGTCTTCAAAGAATTTTGATGCTCCATTAATTCTTTCAGATTGACTTGTGTATCCGTGTGTTGTTGTTCTAGCATTTGGTTTTGTTCAACCAATTTTTCTCCAATAGTTTGACAAACAACATCACTGGATTCGGCCACTTTGGCAAATAAGGATGAAAATATGTCATCTTCTTGTTCATCCATCTGCACAAAATTTTTAAGGGATCCGAATGGACTTTTATTCAGATCTGTGAGAATAACTGTGTCAATAAGTTGCATCCCTTCTTCTTCAGGTGATTCGGCTTCTTGATTGAGATCACTAATTTCTTCTTCTAAGACCTCTGTTCTCGTGTAGTTCTCTGTAAATAAATCTTCATTTTCTAGAACAGGGTCCATGGTAGGCATGGTAGACTCGGTATGGTGTACCGGCAATACACTGGATAAATCCTCTGTGATTTGCAGTCTATTCTCAGTAGCAACTTCTACTGCAACTTCCACTGGTATATCTCTTCTTCTTTCTTCTGACACTTGTTTTTCTTATTTCTTCTCGTACTGACACTTCTCCTCTTAATTCTTTTCTTCTCTTATCCCTTTTGTAGCCATAACATTTTTTTTTAATTCCTTTTTATTTTATTTTTATTCATATATTTTTTTTTGTGTCTTTTTGGCTACGAAACTTTTGATCTTTTTATATACGTAGGGATTTTTCATTTTGTAGGAGAGAGAGACAGAGAGAAAATAGAGATAGACAAGATCAGTAGCAAAAACTTCCATAAAATTTTATTTATCTCCTTCTTACAGAGAAGGAGAGAGAGAGAGAGAGATAACATATCATTTCTTCAACAGGCAGAAAAACCCGTACTCATGCAGTCTTCTGAGTCATAGCCTCCTGGTGGTGAAGGAGCATATCCCGGTCCTGAGTCACCACTTGACTCACTTTCCTCGAACATCGACCCGTTCGAGCTTGAAGATGAATAGGTTTGATTAAAAAACCTAGTAAAGTCCACTCGAGGACGGATGAACGGGTTGAGTGGCATCTGCTGAGGAGGCGGTGGAGGAGCAGGGATTTCTTGTGGCAGCGGTGCAAGAACTGGCAGACTTGGTGGAAACTTCGGGAGAGGCTCTGGTGGGGGAGGAGGTTGATAGAGCCCATCAAAACCGAAACCGGGAGGAGGTAGAACCGGTCCAAAAGTCAGTTGTTTTAAATACTGGAGATATTCTGAATTGCTCATATTCAGAATTTCAGCATATATGTCAGGTTGAACAACCGGAGAAAATTTCATGAATGGAGGCTCAGACCCTTCCACTCGGTCTTGTTCTGCCAATGGTTTCTTGGCACCATCATCTTCTTCATAGATAAAGCCCGGTTCACGCGGTGGTGATTCTGCTACAGCTTGAATTTTTGGCGGCTCCTTTTCTTGCTCCTTTTCATCAGATATTAACACCAGAGGGTTGCTTGGTGTTTCTCCTGCAATTTTTCGTCCGTCCGTGCGTGTTGCCCTTCGAGGTTGTTTGAGAACTTTCTCCCAAGTTCTCTGAGTTTCCTTCCTCACCTTGTTCTCCTGAGACTCGTTGGACACCATCTTGCACCTGCAAAAATTCAAACAACAAAATCTTCCACAACAGGTATGTCTCGGCTGTCTCCCAATATATAGGGCGGTCAGGAGTGTAATCGGTTCACTTGCCGATAGAGAGTTAATTCTTCTTGCCGTCGTTTAGAGTTTACGGATGTGATGGATAGCGGCAAGACTCATTGGCTAAGATGGCGGTGGATGGGAAGAGATTTGATGGGCAACGGTTTAGAGGGGAGAGTTTAATGAGGGGTTAGGTTTTAATTGCTCTGTGGGAGACGATTGATATTATTAAGCTGAGAGAAGGTATGGGGTGCCGATTTGAGAGAGAGAATATCAGTTTGGAAAGATTTGATTTAGGAGAGGATTATGGGGGGAGGTTTAGGTTGGGTGGAGGTTTAGAAAGTGTAGGAGTTTATCGGTGGAGGTTTGATGCCCAATTAAACTCTAAATTTTCCTCTTTATCTCCTGATTTCCTTCTCAAAATCGTGTACCATAAACACACTCAAACATCTCGTTAGTAGCAAAAATTATTCCACAAATAATTAATCACACATACCAAAATATTAAACACATATACACGACATTCCTAATTAAAATACATATAATTTGGAAATTAACACAATTAACACACATATTCCTAATTTATAATTAGAAACAACTTTATATAAAAAAACATATTAATCAGATTCCAAAATATTTTAGAAACTAACAAAAATACTAATTTCTAGATTTCTAAAACATTTTATAGCAATTTATATAACATATACTGCATATATACGAAACACACATACAAATAACATATTAAATCACATTTTGCACATATCATATATATATTATCAAATAAACATGGTAAATCATTTTTAGAGCAAATTGTTCATGCAAACAAGTTAGTTAATTTACAGAAACATGAACACATACTCAAAAATTGATTAACACATTAAAACATGCAATTTTATACAAATTATCAAATAAATCACGAATTGCACATTTTATCAAATTAATTTGCATGGCATATGATCTCACGTTAAATAACACATGCAAAAACACAAATAAATTTCTAACACATATTGCAATTTTATCATATAAAAATTTCAAATAAAAACATGCATAGAAACACATAAAACAATTTATCCACGTAAAACAATTAATTTTGAGCGCAAGTATCAATTTAAATAGAGAGATTAAGTCCAGTGATACTTAGCTCATTTCGATCATTCCCAACTCGTGCCTTAAGGTAGAAAATCTCGTTTCGCATAAAGGCTTCGTGAGAATATCAGCAACTTGGTTTTCCGTAGGGATATATTCGATCTTCAGATTTTTCTTTTCAACGTGATCCCTTATAAAATGATGTCGAATGTCGATATGTTTGGTTCTTGAGTGAAGCACCGGATTGTGAGTGATAGCGATTGCACTAGTATTATCACAATAAATACTAACGTCATCACAATTAACTCCGTAATCCTTCAATTGTTGCTTCATCCACAAAATTTGCGCACAACAACTTCCTGCAGCAATGTATTCGGCCTCGGCGGTACTAGTTGCGATGGAATTTTGCTTTTTGCTGAACCAAGAAACAAGCCTTCCCCCCAAGAACTGGCATGTCCCGGAAGTGCTTTTTCTGTCTATTTTGCAACCTGCAAAATCCGCATCTGAAAAACTTGTTAGAGTAAAATCTGTACCTTTTGGATACCATAATCCAACATTGATTGTGCCTTTCAGATATCGTATGATCTTCTTTGTTGCGGTGAGGTGGCTTTCTTTTGGATTTGCTTGGAATCTTGCACACACTCCCACAGCATAAGAAATGTCCGGCCTGCTTGCAGTAAGATATAGAAGTGAACCAATCATTCCTCTATATTTTGTTTGATCGACATCCTTTCCATCTTCATCTTTGTCTAGCCTTATTGATGTGCTCATTGGAATTTTGATCGATGATTTTCCATCAAGGCCAAACTTCTTTATCAAGTCGCGGGTGTACTTTGCTTGATTGATGAATACTCCTTCTTTCAGTTGTTTGACTTGTAAGCCCAAGAAGTAATTCAATTCACCCATCATGCTCATTTCGAATTTATTCTGCATAAGCTTTGAAAATTTCTCACACAAAGAATTGTTAGTGCTTCCAAAAATAATATCATCAACATATATTTGCACTAATAAAATATGATCACCATCTTGAATTCTAAATAGAGTTTTGTCAACAAGGCCTTTGGTGAATCCACAGCTTATCAAGAACATTGACAAAGTATCATACCAAGCTCTAGGTGCTTGTTTCAACCCATACAATGCCTTTTTAAGTTTGTAGACTTTATCACCTTCGCCTTTTACCTCGAAACCTGGGGGTTGTTCGACATAAACTTATTCTTCGAGTAGACCATTCAAGAATGCGCTTTTCACGTCCATTTGATAAACGGTGAAATCTTTGTGTGCGGCGTAGGCTAGGAAAATTCTGATTGCTTCAAGTCGAGCCACCGGTGCAAAGGTTTCATCAAAATCAATTCCTTCTTCTTGAGAGTATCCTTTTGCAACGAGCCTTGCTTTATTCCTAACAATCGCGCCTTCTTCGTTTGCTTTGTTCCGGAAGACCCATTTGGTTCCTACAACATTGTGGTTCGGCGGTCTTGGAACAAGTTCCCAAACATCATTTCTTTTGAATTGATCGAGCTCCTCTTGCATAGCATTTATCCAATCCGGATCATTGAGAGCTTCGTCAATTTCTTTTGGTTCAATATGAGATAGATAACACGTGAACAATGCTTCCATGGTAGATGATCTTGTTTTCACGCCTTCATCGATATTCCCAATAATTAATTCTGGAGGGTGATTTTTGAGCCATCTTAAATCTGGTTGAAATGGGTGCATGGTATTGGGTTGATCCATTTGTT
Organism: Ipomoea nil; assembly: GCF_001879475.1. NCBI lineage: Eukaryota > Viridiplantae > Streptophyta > Magnoliopsida > Solanales > Convolvulaceae > Ipomoea > Ipomoea nil. The sequence continues at coordinate 450,536 of NW_017619189.1, read as the reverse complement.
GTGAATTTGCAGTGTTGGTTCGAATTTCATCAATTAAATTGTCTTGAAATTGATTACCAACATCACATGCAATTTGATCATTAATTGGATCACCAACTTGTACTGCATCTCCATTCCCACGTGAGGCATCACTCCCAAAATTATTATTTAAAGAATTTCCAACTTCTTCTGAGTGAGGGATGGGATTTTCTAGAGAATTAATTTCCAACTCATCCATTCCCTGCAAAACATCATCTTCACACGTATCATTAGTATCACAAAAATCAATATGACACTTGTTACCATTTTTGTGCAATTTCTTCGTCCAGTGCACCATTTTTGATTTGTGATTTTTCATCAAATACCACGTGTATGGATTCTTCAACCACCATTGATCTTTTATTCAAAATTCTGAATGCCTTGCTGGTAGCTGAATATCCTAGAAAAATTCCTTCATCTGCACGCTCATTAAAAGCTTTTAGATGCAATTTATCATTAATATGAATAAAGCATTTGCATCCAAAAATATGAAAATAACCAATATTTGGTTTTCTCCCTTTATATAGCTCATATGGCGTCTTCTTGTGCTGCTTATGGATCATGCTTCGATTTTGCGTGTAACATGCAGTGTTGATAGCTTTCGCCCAATAGCGTTTCGGGAGACCGGCAGCACTAATCATCACTCGTGCGGCTTCTTTGAGCGTCCGGTTTCTTCTTTCGGCAACACCGTTTTGTTGCGGTGTTCTTGCGGCAGATAATTGATGAGAAATTCCATGTGAATTGCAAAAAGCTTGTATAACTCCATTCACGAACTCGGTTCCGCGATCCGTTCGTATTTTTGATATTTGCAATTCTTTCTCATCTTGTAGTTGCTTCAACAGCTTCGGTAGAACTTGCTCAACTTCATTTTTCTTCTTGAGAAACATGGTCCAAGTGTACCTGGAAAAATCATCAACAACAACGAGAGTATATTTCTTACCACTTACACTTATTGGATCAACCGGTCCAAATAAGTCCATATGTAGTAAGCTTAGCGGTCTTGACGTTGACTCGTGTGTCTTTGATTTGAATGATGATTTGATTTGCTTTCCGCGTTGGCATGCATCACACACTTGGTCCTTCTTGAAGATAATATCTGGCAAGCCTTCTACTAGATTCTTCTTTGCAAGCTGATTGATAGTCTTGAAGTTTAAGTGGTTGAGCTTTCTGTGCCATTCCCAATTAGCTTCATTCGAATTTCTGGCCATTAAGCACACTGAATCTTTGCTTGTGCTCCAATCCACAATATACATGTTCTTTCGCCGTTTTCCAGATAAAATAATCTCATTTGTGAGCTCATTTTTGATTAGGCAATTATCTTTAGAAAATTCTACAAGATAGCCTTTATCACAAAATTGACTAGTGCTCAACAAATTAAATTTTAATCCTTCAACGAAAGAAACATCTTCAATCTTCAAACCATTTTTCTTGATCGTGCCAACTCCTTTTGTAATTCCATAATTTTGATTTCCTCCGAATATAACTTTTGGTCCATCGATTTCTTTGAAATTAACTAGATATGATTTATTTCTAGTCATGTGGCGTGAGCAACCACTATCGATGTACCAAACATCTTGCAAAAAAGATTAATTAATTTTAGGTACCCATACTTGCTTGGGTCCTTTACTGTTAGTGATTTTTGGTAACCAAACCCACCTTGATCTTATTGAATTAAGATGAGGCGATTTGTAACCATTAGAGACACGATAATCATAACTCACATTAGAAAATATTTTTGGCGCCGGGTTTTGAAAATTATTTTTATATTTTGGCACCTGGGAAGAGAATGGTTGCTTTGGTCTATAAAAAGCATTACATCTATTACACAACCAATCTTTTTTAGTGGGATAAAATCTCCCAACTTTATTTCAAGAAAAGCTTCCCTCTTTTCTATGAAATCTTTTTGCACTTGACTCTTTGGCATATCTTTGCTTGACGAATTTTTGTTGCTTAGCCGTATTATAAACTTGTTTCGGCCTTTCAACATTCAATTTTGCGTTTGATTGATAGCCAAGTCCTTGTCTCATTGTGCTATTCTGACTTTTAACAAATTTTACCACTTGAACTTTATTATTTAAAGTAGTAGTAGAATTAGTCAGATTTTGAGGGGTTTGAGAACATGTGGAGTCATAACCAATTCCGGTTCTATCTCCTGATGGCTTTTGCATACTCACCATTTTATCTATAATTTTAGACGAATTAGTGAACGTAGCAATAGTAGCTCTAAGATTATGTTCTCTAACCTCTCTTGCTTTACACTCTTCTTGAAGATGAATATTTTCATTCTTCAATTTATTCACTTCAAGTAAAGCATCTTGCAATTTTTTATTCATTTCTTCTTTTTCAAGAATTAGAATATTATTGCGCTCCTTGAGTTGAGGATGAGTGAGCACAATCTCTTGACAATCTCGCATTAGATTATCAATAGATTCACGAGAAAAATAGGAATTAACAGAATTGAAAGAATTAGAACTTACCTCTTCTTCCTCTGCGTCAAGAGCCATAAGACAATCTTCACTTGTACTCAACTCAATTGACTTGCATATTAGCGCCGTATCATCATCCGAATATGAACTTTCATCGCTTGATGATGAATCCCCCGAATCATCATTTTCGTTTGGTTCGTTACCAACGAGAGCTTTTCTTTTGTCGCGCTTGAACCTTTTGCTTTCGGATTTGTTCGGTGTAGATTCAACATTTTTGCCTTGATACTTGCTAACGATCGGATACGAACAATTTATTTTAAAATATCCGGGTTTGCGGCAATTGTAGCACAAATCCTTATTTTCTTCGACTTTTTCTTCTTGTGTTATGCGAGAGATGAATTTTCCACGAGCAGAATTTTTGTTGTCTCCTTTTCGCATAAACCTTCTAAACTTTTTGACAAAAAGAGCAAATTGTTCGTCAGTCATAAAATCAACATTATTTTCTACTGACCTGGAGGTTGACGGTTGTTCGGCCATTAGAGCAGCATTTCGAGCTTCATGAACATCATCATCTTTGGCCTTCATTTCGAACTCATATGCTTTTAGATCACTAAATAATTTGTCTGTTGACAACATTCTTAGATCTCGGTGATCGCGCATAGCCGTAACCTTCATATCCCATGCAGATGGTAAGCCTCGTAGGATTTTGAGATTAATTTCTTTTTGGCCAATATTTTTGCCAAGATCACTAATCTCTCCAAGAACTTTGATAATTCGAGCTTCCATGTCTGCAACACTTTCATTTGAGAGCATTTTGAAATCTTCGAACTTCTTCATGGCGATTGTGAGCTTATTGTCTTTTTCTTGTTCATCTCCTTCGCCAATCTTGATGAGAGTTTCCCATATTTCTTTGGCAGTGGCACACTTTCGGATCTTCGGAAATATTGTATCATCAACGGCTTTGAATAGAATATCCTTGGCAATATTGTCAAGATTATTCCGCGTTCTATCGTCCGATGTCCATTCCGGTTTTGGCTTTTGTACGTACTGTGGAGCATCCGGGGATATAACAAACGCCGTATTGATTTTTAATATTTCTATAGGGCCAGTGGAAATAACTTCCCACATTTCATCGTGTAAGGCCGATAAGTGTACCTGCATACGAACTTTCCAATCATCAAATTTATCAAGAGAGAATAATAGATTTTGAGCTAAATCTTTCTTCATCATCATCACGAGAGATATGAAAGATTAATCCAATTCACACACTTTGTAGAATGGATCTGTCTAGCAGTCAAAAATAGTTGACCCAATTTAGGGACAATTTTGACTCGGGTAAACACCTGCTCTGATACCAATTGTTGGTATCAGTTAGAGACAAATTCTGACTCGGATAGGCACCTGCTCTGATACCAATTGTTGGTCCCAAAAGAGGTAAGGTGAAAGTCTAGAGGGGGGGGGGGGGGGGGGGTGAATAGACTTTCAAACTTTTTCGCACAGCACAACAATTGCTAAGACAGAGATAAACCAAAACTCTTAACTAGATTGTTAGAGTATGGTGCACAGCGGAAATAAATAAACATAAAGTGTGTGTGAGATTGTGTGAGCAGTATATCTTCGTGAGAGCGAATATGTAAAGAGCAGTATGTAAAGAAAGCAGTAAAGAACACAAGACAATTATAGTGGTTCGCGAGGTGGTGTAATCCTCCTACTCCACTTGCTCTTTTCTCCAAGACCCAATTCACTATATCTACCACTCCTTGGTTCCAAGATACAATGAATTTCCGTGATCTAGTGCTTTGATCACAAAGCCCGCACTAATCACGCCCAGCGACACCACACTGCTGCTTCGGGTTTCACGTCGCCGCGCTACTATATCAGGATTTCACGACTCCGCGTTACTTTCCCCCCCGTCTTCCACACTCCGGTAGAAACGTATCCCGTGATCTGGTGCTTTGATCACCAAGCCCACACCAATCACGCCCAGTGCCTCCGACACTGCTGTTTCGGATCTCACAGCTCCGTGTGACAATCCAGGATTTCACAGCTCCGTGCTACTTTCCTCCCTTCTCTTGTTTCGCTCCAAAACAAGTGTTGTCTTGCTTCCAATTTCTGAGACTCTGTAGATGATCTTCAATGATGCGCAGGTCTCTTTGATGAAGATAAACACTCTGGAATGATTTCTCTTGACAGCTCTGAGTGTTTTCTCTCTTTGAATATATCAAGTAAAGCACTTGATATTTATGCTCTGCTTTGCTCTGTTTAAGAACTCTCAGAATATTTCTCTTTTGAAGCTCTCTGAGTTCTTTTCTCACACTTGAAGATTTTAGCTCTTAGAATTTTAGCTCTCTGCTCGTATATTTTTCTCTGCTCCATGCTTCTTCAAGTCTTCATATCTTCATCATTTTATAGCTGGTAATGAGAATCTGTCCGTTGGAAAGAGACGCTCTCATTTTTGAAATCTTGTATCTTTTGTCAGAGATCTTATCTTATCTTCTGCAAAAATGTCAGAAAGAGATAAGCTAGCCGTTGATGGAGTTTCATCTCCATGTAAATGAGCTCCCAAACTTCATCTGATATTCCTCTGGTTTTACGTTGAGTGGAAATATCTGGGTCTCAGTTTTGGTGTAGAATGGCTTCTCTGATCAGCTCTGAAGTGGTCTGTGTATCTTTGGGATTTAAAAATATTCATTAATTTAATCCCATACTAGTTAAACTAGTATTTTTCCTTGTGAGAGTATTTTTCACTGTAAGTTCTGCTTCATCTTCTCACGTCTGGGTGTTCTCTGACTTCAAACTGGCTTTGAACTTCCACCCAATTTGAATTTCTCAATTACACCCAATTCAATTGGCTTGTAATTGGCTCCCAACTGCTCCTGGTGCTGGTGCTTTCAATTGCTTCCCAATTTGAAATTCAATTTGATCTCCATGTCCGGTCCCCAATTTTGAAATTGGGAGCTCATTGGCTCCATGTGAAACTTGCTCCCAATTTCAATTGATTTCTCTGAAACTGGCTCCCAATTTCAATTGCTATGAAATCGGCTCCCAAGTGTAATTGCATCTCAATTGCCACGTAATCGGCGCCCAAAGCTTAAATTAGCGCCCAACTCCATCAGATTAATTTAATTTGACTTCTCAAATTTTACCATGTAAAATTGTTAATGGTGAGTTTTGAACTTGAGTCATTTCGGATAATATATCAAACATCATCCACTTCATCCGTACAGCTTTTGAGTAGTTCTCCAATCACATTTGATGTACTTCTTTCTTTCCATAGATGCTTGATCTCCAAGTCAAATTCATGCATTCTTCCAATATTAATTTTCTTCACGAAAATTCTTCTGGGATATCTTCTTTGAGTAGTAGCAACGTGAATATTGTATCATTCATCTTCTTCTTCAATTTGCCATTTTCTCCAGACAAATTCTTGATTTTCGGCTTTATATCTTCTTCTTCTATTTTCATCCATTTTCCTCTGTTTTTCTCTTTTCATAATTAAATAATTTTCCGATCATGGTCTAAGACTCTACTAGACCTATAAAATAAAATTGGGGGATCTACAAATACAAATTTGGCATATCAAAACCATTACACTTTATTCCTAACAAGTTTTCAAGAAGCATGCGTACTAAATCATCATGATTGTATTTTTTATTTTTTTAAAGGTGAAATCCTCCATATTGCAGCGTATATAATGACCACTCGGATGAGAACATTTGCATGCATAATATGCCTTGCAGAGCAGAAACCTTTCCAAAATGCATTCTTGATACATACTTGCAAGCCATACTCGCATCTACACAATAGAAAACCTATAAGAATTAGTTTAGTGAGAAAATGTGAGATACAGGAATTTCAAAGATGAACATCTAGCAAAAACGGAGGACATCTAACTAGAGCAATGACTGCCTATTCATGATGAGGTAAACATACCTTATTTATGATCTTTTTAATTGTAAGTTGTATTATTTGTGAAAAGTTTCTATAAAATGTTTTTATTTTATTTTAATCTATTAGGGTACATACATTTTACGAAGATAGATACAGTGAATGGAATGGAGTGATTTTGGAATTGAACTCAAGTAGGATCAAAACAGTTTGAAGTAATTCTTTTAATGTAAAGGAAGCAGGTAATTCAATAGGTTGGAAAGAAATGCATTTACATGAAAATTTATATATTAAACAAACATTTTATTTTATAAATCAGTTTATTGTTTACTGAAATAAAAAAAATTAGGTTATTGGTTTAAAAAAATGAGATTAATCTACTTTTTATACTTACAATTTTATTGAAAAGGAAAAAACTTAAATATTTATGATCTATTACAGTTTGATTGTTCATTCTAATACACAGTTTTGAGAGAAATAGTTATTAGATCACTTACTGAATTTTTGTTTTTAAAAATTTAAATCAGTTGTTAAATTAAAAGACGGTGCATGCCCAATACTTGCGCAGAGATGAACAAATTTAAACAAATAATCATGAAACTGATATAAAGTAATTAGAAAAATGATGTATTTTTTATTTTCGTTGAAAACAAAAAAGTTAACTTGAAGAATTTTTTCTCACCGAATATTTTTTTTAATTGTATTACAGATTTGGTGGCGTTTGTAAAGTAATATGTAATATAAAACAAATAATTATGAAACTGATATAAAGTAATTAGAAAAATGATGTATTTTTTATTTTCGTTGAAAACAAAAAAGTTAACTTGAAGAATTTTATCTCATTGAATATTTTTTTAATTGTATTATATAGGTTTGGTGGCGTTATTAAAGTAATCTGTAAAATAATACAGTACACATTTCAAGAGTGATTCTGATTATGTTAATTGATTTCACGAGTACCTAATTTTTAGAAGATATTAAAAATGTCTAATTGAGGTTGATCTATGACCAAAACAAAATGAATAAACACAGATTCTGCAAAATGATGATCCAAATTGCAGATTAAATATAAAAACATAAGAAATGGAAAAATGGACTTAGCTTTTTGTAGATCCGAATGTTTTGGAGTTTATTTATCTTCAGTAATAGCATCTAATCTAACACTGGAGAATTCAATAGAACGGAGAATATTAAAAGGAATCGCAACAAAACGGAAGAAAAAGGGAGGAATCAGAAAGAATCGTAACGAAGAAGATGCGTTGCCCCGTCGTGGTCTGCAGAGGGAGAACATGATGACAGTCAAATGGCTTAAAAGTCTTGATATGTGATGATAATGAGAATTTTGTAATTACGACTAAAAATGTTGTATGTTAAGAAATCTTTAATAATTTGTATTTTTTAAAAAATAATAATTTGTACTTTCTTTATCATTTTGATAATATTATTAATCTAGGTAATTTATTTTAATTTCAAATATTTTCAGTTGTATTTCTATAATTAGACTTATATTATATTGGGAAAATGACACTTTTTACCCCTGAGTTATCTACTTATAGCACTTTTTCCCCCTCAATTATTTAGGTAAGCACATTAGTCCCCTCAATTATTTTAAAAGTGGTGCTTTTTCCCCCCTGATATATTAAATTGACATTTATACCTTTAAAGTAAACATTTTATTTATTTTACTACTCCAACAAATTATTGCGTATACGTAGGGATGACCACGGTTCGGTTTGAATTGAACCGGATACTAAAGCAATCGAATTAATAGTTTCCGGTTATAATTCAGATCTAGAACCCAATATTTAAATGTCAATTTATTTAAATTATGTATCAAAAAAAATTGAATCTTGAACCGTGAACCGGCGGTTCCGGATCTGATTCGCGATTTTGAACCATCTTTATTTTAAAATTTTATTTTTTATTTTAAAATAGTCTAAATTCAACAATAAATGTATTTTATTTTTTCAGTTCGGAACATTAACCGTCCGTTCCGGTTCACGATTTTAATAAACTCTAAATATCGAATTTCGATTCTAAATTGTAATTGGAATATTTCGGTTTGGTTGCTATAGTGTTTGTTTGGTTTGAACCAAATTATGGTCATAATTTGTTGGAGAAAAAAATAAATTAAATATTTAGTTTAAGGGTAAATATGTCCATTTAACATTTCAGGGGAAAAAACAGCCACTTCAATAATTTAGGGGAAAAGAATGCTATAAATATATAACTCAGGGGGAAAAAGTGTTATTTTCCCTATTATATTAGTTTTATATTATGTCCTAATGCAATTTATATTAATTAATTTTTGAAACTCTTCATTATTATTTTCAAAAAAAAAAAAAAAGGAACTCTGCATTATAAAATGTGTATTGTTATTTGTATTACCAATGTATGTTAATAGCCGTGATTAATAGTGATGGCCTGATGGAAGAATCCCTTGGCTGCATCATTTAATTATACTAATTGACTATTCAGTCTCCAATAATAACCAGTTAATGTATTCTCTTCAAATAAGATTTGAACTAAATATGTACAGACTGAAATCATTATAAATACATGTAAATAGAATATTTTTAGGGTTTGGACTTGATTTCATATTACAGTTGGGCAGAAAGTATGATGTAATTGGTAGTGTATTTAATTTGGATTATATATATATATATATATATATATATATATATATATATATATATATATATATATATATATATATATACACGCACAAAATATTGATGTTACTCATTTAAAAAATAAATTTTAATACAAAATATGTTATATTTAAAGTTTAATTTGTTGAATATATTATATTTAACTGCATTAGAAAGATAATAGTGGTACTGGGTATTAATTGTATAGTATTAGCATGTATTTAGTTTTATGTTTTTTTTTTTATGTTTTTTTTTTGTTTGTTTAAGTATTCTTCGTGTTTGTTATAACAATTGGGTTAATGATTTCTTTACTTTTTATACTCTAAACAAATTAAATCATTTATGATCTACATTAATTTATTTAATTTCAAGTCATTTTTGAGAATTTAAAAATAATAAACGAAATCGTAACATATATTTTATTTTGTATTTTTGTATTTAATCTTTTTTAATTAATACTATACTATTACAGTATTACTTTAACCAACCATTTGATTGATTTCTGCATTATTTGTATGAAAAGTTATATTGCATACGTTATATTATTTTTGAACTTCATATCCATAATTATGTATAGTTTTAGAACTGGTCCCAATATTTTACTTCTTATACATTATGCATTTTTGGGCTCAAAAAATGAAAATATGCAAGGAAATTCAATTTATTTGCATGAGCATATTGATATCGGTAATCACATAAATTCTCAAAATGATGACATGCCAATTCAAGGTGTACAATTCAACACTCCGACAAGCAATGAATTTTCAAATGGTCTCAACATTTTTAACATTTGGGGACTCTACTGTTTGTTTTAACACTACACAAAATGTAGTTTACAAATAAATTTTCAATAATTTGTAATACTTTTGAATTTTCAATGTCATAACCTATTTTTAACATTATTCTGTATTTATGTAATACTAATTTTACATCTTACAATGCATTCGGTTTTCAAAAAATATTTATACTTCAATTATAATAAGACTTAAGAATTATTAATAATTTCTGATAGTGTTAATTACTACATAAGCAATAATTAAACACACTCGAGACCAATTAAAGCAAGTAAATATCTTTATTGATCAAGGTGAAGGCCCTAAGTACAATCTACTTGGTTGCTCTGAGTACCGACTGACTGCGGTCGGGATTCTCTAACAACAACCTATCGATCGTCCAAAAGTCCCTCACACTGTAGCTACTGCGGGCATTTATAGCCGCTGCGCCGGAGACACAAATCCGGTCGTTCGGCATGCTCTCCACGTAGCCACCACGTGTCAACCTCCCGGGTGCCCTGTCTATCGTCGCAAGGAACTGCCACGTGTCCTTTGTCAGCTCTCTCGCCAAAGGGCTACCGCTCGGTGGTCGACACTGTCGCTCGGGCAACTCCCGGTCGGACCCCGACCGGGTTCTTCACAAGAAGCCCGACCTGTTATCTGCAAAGACAAGAAGAAAAAGACAAAGGCATACCAGCCGGGGTAAAATTATGTCGGTCGGGATATACCCTACCAAGAGCCCCCCAGCCCCCGGGCCTTTTTATCCGTCCGGGAAAAACGGGACGGGATGAAGAAGCCCAACCGTCAGCTACCAAACCGACCGGCCAGCTGTCATTCCTCCTCTTGCCACGTGTCGGCGACTGCCGGCATCTACGACTGCAACGGTCGCCTCGTAATCAGTGCGGGTCACATCGTGCAAGTGGATTGGTTTCCCGCCCAAATGTTCTCCTATAAATAGGCCCTTGAGGCCTTCACTTGAACTTTCCTCAATCTAGTGCTTCAATCGGTATTCTCAGAGAATCCCGAGCAGAGCATTTCAGCAAGGCAACCAAGCAACAGATTTCAAGATTCTTCACAAAGCACCTCCAATCGGTAAGCTCTCTATTTCTTATCTTTTGTTTTATTTTTAGCTTTGCATAGGAGTAGGGTAGGACTAACTCCGATCTAACTTCCCGAGCCCTGTACTAATCCCGACCGACCTTTAGGTATAAAAAACATGTCGGACTCGGATAGCCAGAATGTCTCGGTCGCAGACTACGACAACACGGTCGAGCAAAGCAGCGAGGAGGTGGACATCATGTCCTATTCTCCAGAGGTCGAGCAACGACCACAACAAATCCCCGACCGAGCCCCCGAGCCAGAAGGGTCATCAAGCTCATCGGGGAGATCGGGGTCGAGCTCCAGCGGGTCGGGGAGCGATGAAACGTCCACGAGCGGACGAAATTCCCCGGCTGAAGATGCCAGGGGAACGCCTACGAGGGTAATAGGGGATTATCCTCAGGCCGAGCCCCAAGAAGGCAACCGGGCAGACGGCGGGGAAGCAGTCGAGGAGAACCCGGCCGGGCCGGCAACGACAGGCGGGGACGTGTTCGAGTTCCTCAATAGTGAGAGCGTCGAAGGCCAGAAGAGCTTGCTGACAAAAGGAGAAGCAAGCAGAATTGCCGCAACTCTTGCCGGTCGGGTCGAGTTCGACACTAACAGGCAGCTCGGGAATATCATCGAGCGGCACCGGGGAAAGTGTCTCAGGATGCACTACGACTCCCTCATGGCCCCGATCACTTTCCCTTTCTCGAGCCTCCTCACCGCATTCCTGGGCTACTACCAGGTTATGCCCGGACAGATCTACCCGAACGCGCACCGGATGATCGCGTGCTTTCCCCAGATCTGCAGTCGGCACAACTTAGCCTGCACCATGGAGCTGTTCAACTTTGTTTACCAGGTGAAGGTGTTGGCAGCCACGTACGGGGGTGGATTCCTGATGACCCAGTCCCGAGCAGACAAGTGCTCGATTGAGGGGCTGCCCGGGAATAACCGGGGGTGGAAGATCTTTTCAGTAAAATACGATCTGTGGATCCTCCCGGTCGAGAGGGTCTGGAGTCAGCGTTTCCGAAAACAAGTTATCCCAACCGAGACCCAGGCCCTTATAGACGCCGTCACCAAAATCTCGGGCGAGATTTACGAGTACCAAATCTTCAAAACGCCCGAGTCCCTCGAGGCGGCCAACTTGCCCGAGCCCGTATACGATATGCCTGAGAAGTACAAGCCCGAACCCCGGGGCGTTACGATCGCAAGGATACCCGCCCGGGGAAAACGGAAGGGCAAAGGTTCAACATTAACTCCTTTTTCGACCTTAATAGGCCGACCGGGCCTTTAACTTGATCTAACCCTTTCTTTTGTTTGCAGAGATGGCCGGTTTCGGAGATGAAGACATCCCCCTATGCCCGGTGGCCAAAATTTCGCTGGGCAAGAAGAAAGCCCAGGCCAAGCCGGCTGGGGAAAAAGAGGTCCCGGTCGCCCGACCCATAGGGGCATCGACCGTCACCACGGCTGAAGGCTACGTGGTGGACGCCTCGGAGGTCCTGGTCGCCCGAGTAGCGGTCGGGAAGGGGAAGGAGAAGGGGAAGGAGAAGGCAACGGAGAAGAACGTCTCCGAGAGCGGGGCTTTGAAACGGCGCCGCGAGCAGCACAGCCCGAGTCCCTCAAGTGGGGGCAGCAAAGGCGGTTCTTCGATCCTCGCCCGGATCGGGAACGCCGGGCCGGCCAAGGAGGACGTCACTAAGCTGACCCCGAGCCAGGTAGCCGAGAAGATCGGTCACGACCTGGCTGAGGTAAACACGTTTCCTTCTTTCAAGTTTTCTCTAAAGCAACTCCACTCGGCTAACTTGATCGTTTTATGCACTGCAGATCTCCCGAGCGGCCAAATTCCTTCAACAGCGGGCCTTACAGGCCAATGAAGCTGAGGCCTTGAAGAAAGTCGCCAACCGGCGACTACAGGAGATCCGGGACCTCGAGGCCGAGCTCAAAAATGTGAAAGTCGAGCGGGATCTCTCGGGGCAGGTCGCCCAGCAGGCGGTCGGGGAAGTGGCCGAGCTAAAGGCTCGTCAAAACAACCCGGACGAACTCACCCGACATCTCTTCCGGGACAACGAGTCGGGCACTCGCTTTCTTCGGTCCGTTCGGGGCACGGAGATCGGGGAGAAGCTTGTATGGACGTTTGGCCGGTGGGCGTACAAAGTCGACCAACGGAAGATGCGCGACCAGATGCGGAAGATCATGGAACAAGCCCTCGAAGGGGATGATCTTCAACTGGTCTTAACTACGCTTCCCGACGACGTACCCGACCCGGGGCCTGCACCGTTTGAGCCAAAAGAACAACCCAAAGCGAGCGGAGCCGTGGCCACCCCGAGCGGAGCGGAGCTGCCGAAGAAGGGCGATGCCGAGGCGAAGAAGTAGAATAGATTTAGATTTAGATTTTACTTCTTTTTGTAAGTGACGCTAGTCGGGAGCCCGGTCCCGAGTTTGTACCGGGCACTCTTCGTTTAATGAAATTTGTCTTTTATCCAACTCGTTGTGCTCGTTCTCATTTTTCACACTCTTATTTTTAGTCACGCGTGAGCCGACCCTTAACGCTCGACCTCATGGCCTTTTGGCCCGGTCACGCACTACTCGACTCGTTCGACACCCGACCTTATGGCCTTACGGCCCGGTCGTATATCCAAGATTTCGACGTCAAACTGGCCTACCCGAACGGCTTTACCCGATCTCCAGGCCTTGTCAAAATTTTGAAAATAAGTAAGCCTCCACGGTCGGGTTTTTCCCGAACGACGGGCCTATAGATACTTCCTTCATCTCAGCCCCCACACTATTGTGCCCTCGAGGCACGAGTGGGTGCGATAGTGGAAAGAAGTTGGACAGATTGGGAAATTGTGCTGAGAGCTCCTGGCTTTCCCGATCAGTGGCGTGACCCAAATGTCCGCCGAAGAGGAGCGCATTTGACCGGTCGATAGACTCGCCCGGTCGATGTAACTTGACGATGAATTAATCTGCACGCAATGAAGGTAAAGGAAATAACCGACCGGGCCGCCATATGCAAACGGTCAAGCAATCACCGATCGTATATACATTAAACCTTCCCACTCGCAGGCGGTTGAATAAATATTTACAACAAAAAATTTAATTACAAATGACGACCGGGACTAACTCGCAGGTCGAGTCCCCACTTCGTCCAGAGATTACAAATAGGCTAGTGCCTAAACATAACGAGGTGCTCGGAATTCCAAGTCCCCTCGATTACCCGACCGGTTGTCGTCTCCAGTCGATATGTCCCCAGCCGTACGATAGCGCTGATGATGTACGGCCCTTCCCAATTTTGAGCTAGCTTCCCTCCTTCCAAAGGTTGACTGGCCTCCCTTCGTCGTAGAACGTAGTCTCCCACCTGAAAATAACGAGGGTTGACCCGGACGTCCTTTGAACTCTTGACTCGCTTCTGATACTCGGCCATACGCCGAGCGGCTAGCTCTCTCTTCTCTTCGACCCCATCGAGATCCACGACCATCGCATGTTCGTTCTCCTCCGCGTTATAAGTTCTCTCTCGATCGGTCGGGATCCAAGCCTCGATCGGCAGTCGGGCTTCTACTCCATAAACCAGGGCGAAAGGGGTCTCCAAGGTAGCTTCCCTCGGGGTCGTCCGATAAGTCCATAATACATATGGCAACTCATCAGCCCAACTACGACCGGCCGAGTGTAGCTTCTTTTTCAAACCTTCCAAAATCGTCCGGTTAGCATTTTCAACTTGCCCATTCCCCTGCGGGTAAGCCACCGACGACCAGACGTGAGTCGTTCCGATCGTGGCCAAGAAGTTTTGGAAATATTGGCTTACGAATTGACGGCCATTGTCGCTGATGAGATGCACAGGCACGCCAAAGCGGGAAATTACATTTCGCCAAAGAAACCGAGCACACTGCTGAGAGGTGATCGTGGCTAAGGGCTCGGCTTCTATCCAATTGGAAAAGTAATCTATGGCGACAATCACGAACTTTCTCCGACCGGAAAGCTGTGGGAAGGGGCCCAAGATGTCTACCCCCACCTAGCAAAGGGAATTGCAGTCGTGACCGGCTGATAGAAGGTTGCCGGTCGTCCAGGCATCCGGGCAAACAGTTGGCATGTCTCACATTCCCGAGCTAACTTTTCACAGTCTAGCTGGAGGGACGGCCAATAGTACCCGATCAGCATGATACGACGGGCTAGTGATCGGCCTCCTTGGTGTGAAGAACAAATACCCGAATGCAATTCCTTCATAACCAAATCGGCCTCAAACGCGGTCAAGCAACGCATAAGAGGGCCTCCGTACAATCGCCTGTAGAGACGACCGTCCAAGACTTGGAACCTCGGGGCTCTAAGCTTGGCCTTCCGAGCACGTTGAGGGTCATCCGGAAGTCGACCGTGCTCGAGGAATTCCTTCAGATCGGTGATCCAATTATCCTTTACCGGCTGGATTGGATTGACCGGTAGGCGATGGATGTTGTGTCTCGGGATCACCAGAATCCGAGCTATCTTTGACATGTGCTCCGGGGCGTCTTGAGCCAATTTAGACAAGATGTCCGCATCGGCATTATCCAATCGGGGTAGATGCCGGACAGTGTACCCCCGGAACTGAGCAAGTTTTTCTATGGCTAGGTCTCGGTATAGATGCAGACGCTCACCATTGACTTCATAATCTCCGAGAACCTGCCCGACCACGAGCGCAGAATCTGTTTGAGCTCGAATGTATTCAGCTCCCAGGTCTCGAGCACACTGTAAGCCATTGATGAAAGCTTTGTACTCGGCTTCATTGTTAGTCGGATGGAACTGATACATGAGAGCAAAATAAACTTTGAATCCTTCCGGGCTCGTGACCACCACTCCTCCTCCTGCCCCTTTCTTGCTACTCGACCCATCAGTAGCCAACGACCACCACTCAGCCTCGGGATCCGCAACCTCTGGGGGTCGGGTATCCCGGGAGGTGCACTCGACCAAGAAATCGGCAAGGGCTTGACCTTTAATCGGCTGATCGGTCAACACGCGAATTGCTCGGCCCTGGAAGTAGGGAGCCAACTTCTTCGCGGCAATGTACAAGGCGTAGACGACCTTCTCTAACCGGGAGTACCGGAGCTCGGGACCATGTAGCGTGTGGCTTACATAGTACACCGGTCGCTGGACCCCTTCCGGATCGGTTCGGCACAATACTGCGCTTACTGCACGATCGGAGACGGCGAGGTACACGTCTAGCTCTTCTCCGAGCTCGGGCTTTGAGAGCACGATTGGTGACATAAGATATTCCTTCAGCTCGTCAAAAGCCGCTCGGCACTCTTCATCCCAGACGAATCCATTAACTTTCCGCAATACCTTGAAGAAAGGTAAAGCACTCTCGGCTAACTTAGAGAGGAACCGGCTGAGAGCTGCCAACTGACTAGTCAATTGCTGGACCTCCCGAACGGTAGAAGGTGGTAGCATGTCCAGAATCGCTTTTACTTTGGCCGGGTTGCGCTCGATTCCCCTCTTAGTCATCATGTAACCGAGGAACTTGCCGGTCTGAACCGCAAATGTGCATTTGGTCGGGTTCAGCCGCAACTGGTACTTCCTCATGATCTGGAAGCATTCCCTGAGATCCCGAGTGTGGTCGGATCGGTCCCGACTCTTGACCAGCATGTCATCAATGTAAGCTTCCATCATTCGACCTAGCAGATCGGCGAAGAGCATATTGACCATCCTCTGATAGGTCGCTGCCGCGTTGCGAAGGCCGAACGGCATCACTCGGTAGCAATACAGCCCGTCCGGGGTTACGAAGGCTGTCTTGCTCTCATCTTCATGGTGCATCATTATTTGATGATATCCCTTGAATGCATCCATGAAACTCATCAACT
This sequence comes from Ipomoea nil, assembly GCF_001879475.1. NCBI lineage: Eukaryota > Viridiplantae > Streptophyta > Magnoliopsida > Solanales > Convolvulaceae > Ipomoea > Ipomoea nil. The sequence continues at coordinate 433,878 of NW_017619189.1, read as the reverse complement.
CGGCCCCGGCCGTCTCGTCGACCATCTGATGGATACTCGGTAGGGGATACGGGTCGAGCGGAGAGGCCTTATTGAGGTCGGTGAAGTCAATGCACATCCTCCAAGCTGGGGGCTTCGGAACCAGAACAATGTTGGCCACCCACTCGGGATAGATCACCGGTCGGATGTGCTCGATCGCCGCCATCTTCTTGACTTCTTCTCTAACAAACTCGCGGCGATCGGAAGAAAGGTGTCGGGTCTTCTGTACGACCGGCTTTGCTGCGGGATCGACGGCTAACTTGTGACAGATTACCGATCGATCGATCCCGGGCATATCTTCGGGCCCCCATGCAAAGATATCGGCATACTCCTGGAGTATGGCCAAGATGTCCGCTCGGAGCTCGGGGGTAAGGGCCCGGCCAATCTTAATCTTCCTGTCCGGTCGGTCCTCGGACAAGGGAACTTCCTCTATCTCTTTGGAAGGCTCAGGTTGCTCCTTCCGATCCTTAGCCTCCTCCTTGGCTATGGTATTCACCCGGGAAGACTGACCGGAGTCGCGTCTGTTGACCGCTCGGGTGTAACACTTCCGGGCGGATTGGACGTCACCGCGGACTACGCCGACCCCATTTGGGGTGGGGAATTTCATGCACAGGTGGGGCATAGAAATTATCCCACCGATCTTCATAATGGCGGGTCGGCCTAAGATAATGTTGTGGACGCAATGGAGGTTGACCACAACGAACTCAAGCTCCGTCTTGATCGACTTTGGGGATGTGCCGATCTCAACCGGGAGCGTTATTTTTCCCTCGGGGTACACAAGAGCCCTGGTAAAACCCGACAGTGGTACACCGACCGGAGTCAGTTCCTTGCTGTCAAGTCCCAGTTTCTCGAACACGTCCAAATAAAGGACGTTCACACTGCTGCCAGTGTCCACCATAACCCTCTGGACATCCGTCCCTTTCACATCAATCGTGACCACGAGCGCCTCCATGCCAAGGTCACCGCTGTTGGGCTGATCTGCGAGGGTGAAGGTTATGGACTCCATCTTTTGCCTCTTCCCGGTCTCCCAGGAATCCACTATGGCGACCGGGCAATTACTCCTCGGTCGGGAAGCGTCTTCCAATCCACCGAAAATGACGTGGATGGTCGGCTTTCCTGATGGTCGGCTGCTAGACGGAGGGTCAGAGTCCCGTCGGTCATCGCGACGATCGTCCCTTCGATCGTCTCTTCGGTCCTGACCTGACCGATCAGAGCGTCCATCACGATCAGAGCGATCGGAACGGTGATGGGAACGCCTGTGATCTCTCTGATCGGTGTTCCTCTTGGGGTCCTCTCTCTTCCCCACGCACTTGTCCAACTTCCCAAGATTGAGCAAATCCTCCAACAGTTGGCGCAAGTGGGTACACTCTTCAGTGTCATGCCCGACACATCGATGGTAAGCGCAATGCTTACTCTTGTCGGGGCCGTCCCGATTGGGATGGGGGAGTTTGATGAGATTGCAGGACTGGGCGTACTGCATGGCCTCTGCTGCGGATCGGTTCAGGGTTGTAAACTCACCAGGCCTGGTGCGGGATCGAGGATGATCATCACCCGATCGGTGTTCCGCCCGGCCAGCCGGTTTACGGGATGAAGACCCGACCTCCTGCGAGCACTTCACGGCATTCGCCTCGCCGGCGTTGGCATAATCTGTGACCCTTCGAAGGGCCTGCTCATATGTGGCCGGGGGGTGCAGAATGAAATCCTGGTACAAATAACCCGCCCGGAGGGAGATGTGAAGCATATGGGTGGCGGTTGCATCATCCATGGGCTCGACCTCCCCGACCGCCGCCTTCCATTTGACGAGGAAGTCGGTCAATCTCTCCCCTTCAAGCTGCTTGGCCTTCTCCAGATACATATAGGGCTTCCTCACCACCTTGGAAGTGATGAATTTCCTCACGAACTTGATCGCCAAGGTATCAAATTTGTCGATCGAGCCCGGCTGCATGGTTCGGAACCATTCCGCCGCTCGACCGGTAAGCGTGGAATAGAAAGCCCTACACATTACGGCGTCTGATACGCCCTTCAGCATCATATTGCTGTAGAAGTCATTAACATGGACCTCGGGGTCCGTCCGGCCATCGTAACTCTTTTCTTCGGAGACCTTTAAATCAAGCGGGTAAGGCTGAGCCATCACTGCCGCTGTAAAAGGCGTCTGGTGTAAGGTCGATTGGTCGACCGGGGGTGTTGCAGGGTGTGCGTTTCTGAATTGCGCAAACTCCGCCTGGAGGTTGTAGAGCAATCCTTGGGTCTCGTTGAGCTCGGCGGCTTGGGCAGCTTAGGCTGCGTCCCGAGCGCGTCGTCGTCGGTGAGATCTCGACCCGCTATGCCCGGATGAAGCCTCCTAGCTGGCTTCCTACATCTGTACGTCTTCTTGCTGGCGGTTCGGGTCTTGGGGCCCCAAATGTTGTCGCATCTCCGGTCGAAGACGATCAAAAGCTGCCGCTCGAGCAACTTCTTCGGGGTCCTCCGCTTGGGTGGGAACCTTGGCTGCTTGCTGGGCCTGCCGTGGTGCCTCCATCGCATCAGCACCCCCCGACCCCAACCGCGAACGAGCCGAGCGTCGAGCCCAGGAAGCGGGCTGATGCTGCGGCTCTACTTGTGCAGTCGGGTAAACTGGAGGGGCGGCGGCTGGAGCCGTGTACGCAGGCGTGTAGGGTGGATAGCCAACCGGGGGCGTGTAATACATCGATTGTCCAGGCCAATACCCGTACGGCGGAGGTGGGACCGGGTATGGATACTGGCCGGGATACATCATCGGCGGTTGTGGATATGGCTGACCAGGTGTTGGGTACCCCGGTTGAATGTAGTTCACCGGCTGTTGGGCGGCCGGGTATGTGTTGGATGGATGTGGTGGTGAAAGATTGAGGTTGAGGTCCATCGTCTGACCTTGTTGTTGTGTTGCCTGGTGGTCGGATGAACTTGCTGCATCCGCCTGGTCATCAGCATAGAGGTTTTGTGCCCACGGATACATTGTGGATGAAGGATCGGGTGCTCGTCAAGACGTTTGCTTTCTTGCACGGTTCCCCACAAACGGCGCCAAAATGATAGTGTTAATTACTACGTAAGCAATAATTAAACACACTCGAGACCAATTAAAGCAAGTAAATATCTTTATTGATCAAGGTGAAGGCCATAAGTACAATCTACTTGGTTGCTCTGAGTACCGACTGACTGCGGTCGGGATTCTCTAACAACAACCTATCGATCGTCCAAAAGTCCCTCACACTGTAGCTACTACGGGTATTTATAGCCGCTGCGCCGGAGACACAAATCCGGTTGTTCGGCATGCTCTCCTTGTAGCCACCACGTGTCAACCTCCCGGGTGCCCTGTCTGTCGTTGCAAGGAACTGCCACGTGTCCTTTGTCAGCTCTCTCGCCAAAGGGCTACCGCTCGGTGGTCGACACTGTCGCTCGGGCAACTCCCGGTCGGACCCCGACCGAGTTCTTCACAAGAAGCTCAACCTGTTATCTGCAAAGACAAGAAGAAAAAGACAAAGGCATACCAGTCGGGGTTAAATTATGTCGGTCGGGATATTCCCTACCAATTTCTTAATATAAATACAATATTTCTAATTTTTAGTTCGTGCATTGCACGGGTGAAATACAAGTTAATTAAATAAAGACATATTTCTATAAGATTATTGGTAAAGCTCAAATTTAGATAACCTTTGTGCTGGCACAACAATCAAGGGAACATTTTTCTTAGTAACTATCCCAAATTTTTCAGATAGGTCAAGATTTTCACCTTTAGGAAGATGCCAGTCAAAGGAGTGCAACAGTGAACTCAAAATATAAATAAGCATTTTCTCCGCCAAGGGAATGCCGGCACAAATTCTCCTTCCAGATCCAAATGGCAAAAACCTATGATCATTGCCTGTATAATCTAAACCAGAAGTTTGGTTAAGGAACCTTTCAGGCCTAAACTCCAAAGGATTGTCCCAAAGTTGAGGGTCTCTATGTATTGCATACATATTCAGAAGGACTCTAGTGCCCTTAGGAATTGTGTATCCGCCAACTTGTGTAGTATGAGTTGGGCACCTAGGGACTAGAAGTGGTAATGCAGGGTATAAACGGAATGTCTCATTCACAACTGCATCCAAATAGCTGAGCTTTGGTAGATGGACCTCTTCAACAATATTGTTTATTCCTACAATCTCATCTAATTCCTTTTGGACCTTTTTCATTATCTCTGGATTATCAAGTAATGTTGTCATAACCCACTCCACCATTGTGGATGTGGTGTCCGTCCCCCTATCACAATATCCTATATAAAAATAGTAAACTATAAGTTGAAAAAAGAAGTAACAAAGTAATTAGCAGCTAGCATTGGTTCAAAAAAAAAAAAAAAGCAGCTAGCATTAATAATGACTTTTAATTATAAAGTAAAATGACTTTTAATTCTAGACTACGTAAAATGGTATTATATGAATTAAATTTTATATTACTTGAAGTAATTTGTTTGATTTACTTGTAGCACTTTTAGTAGATTCAAACATTGCAACCAATTGAAGTATAAACAATACTACATATACCAAAAAAATTGACTTAATATTCAATTTAGTCATCGATTATAGTGATTTTTCTCGATTTAGTCTTAAATGTCTTTTTGTGCTTAATTGGGTACTCGACTTCGATGATTTTACCTAATTGAGTTCCCAGTAACTATAACTTGATAATTTCCCCTCGATTAATGCACAATTTAGTTTTTGACTGTATTATTTTGCAGAAATTAGTCCTTGACTATAGTAGTTAATACCTAGTTTAGTCATCAACTATATATGGTGATTTTTCTCAATTTAGTACTTTATTCTAACAGCTGATGACTCAATTAGGTAAAATCATCAAAGTCAATGACTGATTAAGCAGAAAATGACGTTTATGACTAAATTGAGAAAAACCACTATAGTCGATAACTAAATTTGTATTAACTCAAAAAAATTTATATAAATTAAAATTTTGTATCATTTATATGAGTTTATTTGATTAATAAATTTTGACAATTCCTCATGTAGTGAATATGGAAGGGGAGTTTATAGCCTCCGAGGCACTTGACTGGTCTATAGGCTTCTTTGGTTTCGCCTTTGCAGGCATCTTTTGAGATAGACCAGGCCTCAACGTTAGTGCAAGCGGTAAGAAATTGCACCCTGGCCTGGTCTGAACGGTGGCCGGGTAGGGGTTTTCCAAATCCGTTGGCGGTTCCAGGCTTGCTGCTGGCCCATAGTAGCTAATCCCGTTAGGGTTGGTTCTGGTTCGTTGCTGGTTCTGATCGGGGTTGATGCTATTGGCTGCTCTGTTCTGCTTTGTAACAGGGCAGTCAATAGCACTCCAGGAGATGTTGCGATTGTGGTTGCAGCCCGGTCAGATTGCATTATAATGCTGGGACGCTATGGTGTAGCTGGCGGGGAAGTGCTATGGCGCGTAATACGCAAGGCGTGCAGTCTACTTACTACATACTACTTGGTAGCATTCTTTTATTATTTATTATTTATTATTACTTAGCCTAGTATTTGGTCTAGTGTTAGTGTTATGCTAGCATGGGACTTGGGGCCGCGCATGCTATAGCCCCGGGGGCCCTCGTCTGTAATCTTTATTTACTCTTTTTTAGTTTAGATTAGCTTGTAGGATTTAGGCCATGTGGGGTCTAAGTCCTTTCGAACTTTGTAATGGCTTCGGCCTCTCTTTTCCTTTTAATAAAGTATGACTTTATTTAAAAAAAAAAAAAAAAAAAAAAAAAGGGAGTTTATACGGTTAAAAACGGTTATAGGCGGCTTGGGGAGATTTATGCCCCATGTGATGCAGTATGGAATAACATTTGGAAATTACAGGTACCCCCAAATGGAGAATTTTTCTATGGAGAGCTATCACAAATGTTTTACCAACAATTACTAACCTGGTTAAAAGGAGAGTGGAGATCCCAAATGTTTGCCCTGCTTGTGGTGTGCTTGAAGAGGATGTTATGCACATTTTATGCAATTGTGTTTATGCTAGACGTGTGTGGAATATTTCACAACTCCAAATCCCTAACTTTGGTGATCATGATTTTATGCAGTGGGTGGAGCTTTGGTTGGGGAACTCAGCAACATCTGCTGGTTTTATAAAAGATCAGATTTGTGGAATACTTTACGAGATATGGAGGGCTCGAAACATGGCTATTTGGGACCTTGCATTACCATCCCCGTTGCATCTTTGTGTCTCGTTTCATCACATCTGGGCTGCCTGGTCATCAACCACCGCCCACTCACGTACTGCCGTGTCACCGCCGACTGCCACCTTGCCGCAATCTGTGACCGAACACCCGGCGATGCAGCTGCCCCAAGACACAGTTGTATGCAGTACAGACGCTGGCTTCTATGGCTCACAGCACGCCCCGACCTTTAACTTCTATATACGCAACTTGGACAGCGTCTTTGTTGCAGAAGCTAATGGACCCCTCTCTTGTCCGTATGACCCCTCTTAGCCGAGGCTATGGCGATAGGTGAGGCTCTATCGTGGCTGCAGGATCACAATTATCAAAACGTTCTTGTTTTATCGGACTGTGCAGTTCTCGTTGCTAGCTTTCGGTATGCCAGTTCCTATCGTTCGTATCTTGGCATTGTTTTAGATTCCTGTTTACGTTTAGTTAATTCTTTTTCTGCTTGCTCTATCAAGTTTGTACGCAGAGGCACCAACTTGGTCGCTCATGCATTAGCTAAGCATGTAGGTGCGGTTCAGACACGTTCTGTCTGGAGGGAGTCTCTACCTCTGTTTATCCCTTCTGATTTAAGTTAATATATGAAGTTTTTGGTTTTCAAAAAAAAAAATTTATGACATTTGTGTGTATAAGTATTACATTTTCATATTGACCCGACTCGTCGCACGGTGAGACGGTCTCACACAAGTTTTTGCCTTGGAAATTAGCGTTAATAGTCATAAATTAAGGGTATATTCAATCAAGATTTTTATATACTTTTAAACATTTTTAACGACTTTAAAAGTTTGGTGGTATTCGATTTTGATTTTTAAAGACTCTTTAAAAGTCAACCGGTATTCAATTAAATCAAATACCACTCAATTTTTTAATTTTTTTTAAAAAGCTTGATTGAATACCACTTAACATTTAAAAGACTCCCTAAAAATTTGAATTGAATACCTTCAAACTTTTAAAGTTCATAAAAGTCTTTAAAAGTCTATGACAGTCCAGATTGAATACACCCCCTTAATTAAGATTTTTAAAAACTCATTTAAAGTATACCGGTACTGGATTCGGACTTTTATAGAGTCTTTGAAAGTCTACTAGTATTAAAAAACTTATTAACATCCAAATTTTATGGTAAGTTGCATAACTTATATATATATATATATATATATATATATATATATATATATATATATATATATATATATATATATACACACGAAAATGCGACCGCATGTTTTCTTAATTTATTAGATCTGGACACGTGTCGCACGCGGATTCATTCGCATATTTCCTCCTGAGCACTTATTCGCACCTGAGTGCATCCCCCCTCTGATCTCTTTCTCTCTCTCTCTCTCTCTATATATATATATATATATATATATATATATATATTGTATGTATGTATGTATATATATTATATAATATCTATATACGTCAAGGAATGAGAGAGGAATACAAAAATGTATGAACAATTAATTATTGAGACACTCATTGATTGAATGAACTGTAATTGATAAACTACCATACAAATTGACATTGGCCCTGTCTGGTAAAATGACTGTTAGTTGATAGCTGTTAGTTGTTAGCTGATTGCGTTAATTAGAGGGTATAAATAGTTGATAACATTAGCTGATTGTAGAAAAGTGTTTGGTAAATTAGCTGTTAGCTGATAGCTGTTTGGTATAATTTCTTTTCTCAAAAAGCTAATTGAAAAAGTTGCTTGGAGTATCATTTTGAGTTTTAGCCTTTTGGAGTTACAAAAAGCTAATTAACCAAACATTTATATTGATATTTTAACTAAATCAAACAATTAATGGTGGTCAAATAAGCCAAAATTGACCTATAGACCAATTTTTTTACCAAACAGGGCCATTATATTTATAGGAATATTTCTATTTAACTTTCTTAAAATAACTAACAATTAAACCCATGCATCATCGTACTAAAGTGACTAACCACTAATTGCGTTAATTAAAATAATACTTAATTTCATTTTTGGTGCTAGATTTATTGGTGATAGTCTACTTTTACTTAATTTTTTATCAGAACATTAACATTTTCTCCTAGTATTATTGTGACATGACTATTTTTGGTCCTCCGTCAATAAAATCGTTAAAATGTCATTAAATAGAAAGATATTTCGATCATTTTTATACAAAGTGAGTTGACCATGCTATATTTTTATGTTTATTTAAAAAAAAAATCTGTAATTGAAGACCAAAATGCCTTTGTATTTAAGGACGTTAAAACTATTTTGTTGATAGATGACCAAAAATGGTCATGCCACAATAATACTAGGACCAACTGTGAACGTTCTGATTAAAAAAAAAAAAAAAAAACTAAAAGTTGATTGTCGCCTATAAAGCTTAGACCAAAAATGAAATTAACTCTTAAAATAACTAATAATCACAAACTTTTTACTTGGTTTAATATATAACTAGTAATTCACCCGCACGATGCACGGGAAAAAATTCTGTTATTATAAATATAAATAAAAAATAAAAAAACTAAAATATTTTAAATTGTTTAATATAATAATATTTTTGAGCTTCCATTGGTCTAGTATTTATTATTTTTATAGAATACAAAATTACAATTAAAATTAAAATTTTGTATGGTTAATATAATCTCTAATTATGTGCATATTCAAATAAACTTATAGAGAGAATTCACATAATTACATAGATTTATTCTTAATTGTATTTTATCTATATTATAATTTTCACAATATGAATAATAACTAAGATAATTACATTTGACCAGGACTATGTGGTCTAATGGCAATAGTTATGCTGTGCAACCGAATGTACCATGCGCATGGTGCATACGGTTCAAAACGACATCGTTTTGATTAAAAACGCTCGTCCCACTTTTAAAAAAAATCAGGTTCGACTCTCAGCAATAGCATTATTGTGGATATATAGTTATGAAATTGTGGATATATAGTTATGAAATTGTGGTTATATAGTTATGAATTTATGGATATTTAGTTCATTCATTGTGGATATTTAGTTCAATCATATATTGTGGATATTTAGTTCATTCATTGTGGATTTTTACTTCATTCATTCATTCATTGTGGATTTTTACTTCATTCATTCATTCATTATGGATTTTTACTTCATTCATTCACTGTGGATATATAGTTATGAAATTGTGGATATATAGTTACGAAATTGTGGTTATATAGTTATGAATTTATGGATATTTAGTTCATTCATTGTGGATATTTAGTTCAATCATATATTGTGGATATTTAGTTCATTCATTGTGGATTTTTACTTCATTCATTCATTGTGGATTTTTACTTCATTCATTCATTCATTGTGGATTTTTACTTCATTCATTCACTGTGGATATATAGTTATGAAATTGTGGATATATAGTTATGAAATTGTGGTTATATAGTTATGAATTTCTGGATATATAAAAATGCTATTGCCGGGAATCGAACCTGATTTCTTCTTTAAGTGGGACGCGCGTTTTTTTTAACCAAAACGGCGCCGTTTTGCAACCGTATGCACCTTGCAAGGTGCATTCAGTTGCACAGCATAATTTGCGGTCTAATGGTACCCGAGTTAGACTTTCATTTGGAAAGTTGTAAGTTCGAGCCTTAGTGGAGGCGTTATTAGCTCTTTGTGATACTACAATGTAATAGAGCTAGTAGCTTTAAGATAATTACATTTGGAAAGCAAATTTCAAATTTTGTATGAGTAAATTTAAACTCTAATTGAACGCATTTTTTATATGATTATATAATATATAGCTATTTTATTTTTCAAAAGTACATTTTTTTTTATATGATTATATAATATATAGCTATTTTATTTTTCAAATGTTGTGTTTTTTTTTTAATAATAAAGGATGTTGTGACATTAATTGTAACATTAATTACTTCCCAAACCATATAGCTTTATTATAATAACTAGTATGTACCCGTGCGATGCACGGAAAATACATAGAAAACTCTAAGTTATATTAATATTGAATAATACTTTAAAAATCAAAATGAAACTTTTACATATAATTAAATATTGTTTTGAAATTTTCATTTCAAATGTGTAAGTAGTAAAATAAAATTTTATTTTAAATAATAAACTACCAAACGAACGGAATTTTATACATTATTGAAAACTTCTTTATAAACAACATTAGTGGTGGTAGTACATGTCTCTTCTAATTCGTCACAAATCAAAATATTTAGACCTCGTGGATTGCTAACTCTTGATATAGCAACATACAATTGACCATGAACAAACACTGGTTTTTTAAGTAGCAATCCTACATGAGATAGTGTTTGTCCTTGACTTTTATTAATGGTCATTGCATAAGAAAGCGTCAAAGGGAATTGTCTTCTAATGAATTTGAATGGCAATCTTGGATCTGAAGGAGTCATATTCAACCTTGGTATTAACACTCTAGTGCCAGCATGGTTACCTGACATTATTTTTCCTTCCACAACATGTTCTGATAGTTTGGTCACCACTAACCTAGTACCATTGCATAAACCGAGTGAGTGATCTATATTTCTCAACAACATCACCGGTGATCCAATTTTTAACGTCAATGCGTGATTAGGAATACCAGATGCGCGCAGTCCATTCAAGAATTCCGGTGTGTGGACATCTGCAAGAATCCCATTGCTCGTTTCCGTACGGCAGACAGAATCGCAACTGAAGAATGTCTTGCTTTCTGCCGTATGCATGTCACTCATGTAGTCATTAATTGAATTAACAACATCAAGTGTAGGAGCCAAGATTGCCCGATTTTCAAGAAAGCTGGTATCATGATCTCCCTCCTTAAACATTGGAAATGTGTTGTCTACAATTGTGGCAATCGGATCACCCGTTGATTGCAATAACAAATTTTGTGGAATATCAATTTCTGGACAATCTTCATTAGCACACCCAACAGTTCCATCGCCAATTGAAGCAATCCATCTAGCAAACTGCTCAACTTCTTGTTGTTCAATACCATGTTCCATATTACTCAATCTTAAATTTTTTGTCAACTTTAAAACTCTACAACTGTTCCAAAGGTATGAGGAATTTATAGATGCACCAACAATGACCTGTCGTGTACCTTTTGGGACAACTGGTAAAATTTGCCTAAAATCTCCACCTAGAACAACTGTCTTACCTCCAAACGTATTTGATGCACTGGTGTGGTTTGAAAACCGTAATAAGTCCCTCATTGTCCTATCCAATGCTTCAAAACAATGTTTGTGCATCATGGGTGCTTCATCCCATATTATGAGTTTTGCCCTAACAATTAACTCCGCAAGGTCGCTACCTGGAGTTATGTTGCACATGGAGTCCTCGTTAATATTTATTGGTATTGCAAACCTTGAGTGTGCAGTTCGTCCACCTGGAAGAAGCAGAGAAGCTATACCGCTTGATGCGACATTTAAAACTACATCACCATTTGACCGCAAAGTCGCAGATAAAGCTCTCCATAAAAAAGTCTTACCAGTTCCACCGTAACCATAGACAAAAAACAAACCACCAGCGTTTGAGGCAACATCACCAATTATTGTTTCATAAACAGACCTTTGTTCATCAGTAAATTTCATGGTCAAGTTATATGCCTCATTTGCAAGCTCTTCCCGATTATAAGATAATTCCTCAAACAACAAACGGTTAACAGATAACCGAGAATTATCTAAAGCTGGAATTGGCATTGGAGGAAATTCCTTTAAAGACTTATTGTGTATTTGCAACAACTTTTCAATCTCAAGAAGACCAAAATTTTTCTTCTCATCATCTGTCAGTATAAGATCTGTATTCCAAAAGATAATAAAAGGTTACGTTAATTAAAAGTATACCTTTTATTAGAAAAATTAATATAAACAACTATAACCTAAGGAATTGTTAATATGTTAACAGTACCTGGTTGAGAAAGTACCCTACGGAGAGTGATTTGTGCGTCCTCAGCTAGGTAAACCCACACCTCATTCCATACATTTTCTGGTCTATTCAATGAATTGAACATCAACAATGTCACAAAAAGTTTTCTCATGGGATGCGCGGATGACCACTGTCTGGCCTCTTTTATGGCATCAATGTATTCTTTATCATCATCTAACAACCCCCGTGCATAACATGCATCTCTAAAAGTGACATACTCTACCCCATTAAATGAACGGATATCTTTAAAACTCATAGGTCCAAGAACTATATTAAGAAGACACCTCAAATAATATAATTCGCCAGTTCCCGGCGGAACGTAAAAGATACGACCAATTGAAAAGCCTTTTTTTCTTGGATGCCATTGCCGTATGTCCTTTTTCCAAACAAACTTACTGGGCATCTCAATGTATGTTAACAACCTTGCTTCTGCATATTTTTTGTTTGCTTCAAACCATTCATTGAACATACTTTGACCAACAGTATGTCTACGGAGCACATCTTCAATCGCATCATCATCGGCAAAAAACAACTGTTTCACAATCTGGAAGATGAAAGCTTAATCTCTCAACTGCAGGTGTTCTACATTGCACATCAAAGCTAAAGAGACGCCATGTAGCCTCACATGAAGATACGTATCGACAATCATAGTACATATTTATCTCATCTATGACTTCATTACCACAATTGTCAATCGTACTTTTATAAAATTCGGCTGTTACACGGTCATTTCCTTTATTCACATACTTGAACAAATATTTGATAGATCTTGATTGATTACACCACTCAACATTTAGGTGTGCCCTGTATTTAAGAAGCAAGTACCTATTATGCGGTACCACATATCTATTATCCAAGTGAATTTCATTCTTGTTAATTGTCATGCCATCATCACGACGCCTATAAATTGGATAACCATCTTGATCGAAACTTGAAAATTCACTAAATTTTTTTGGAAAGTGCTTTGAACACTTCCCGTTCACCATGCACGGTGACTGCCTCCTACCATGTCCACATGGTCCATGCAACATGAATTCTTCAACTGCATTAAAGTACTCCTGGTCAACCGTTCTGTCCGGGATCTCTGCTGAAATAACAGAGTCCATAAATTGGATGGAGTTACTTTGATTTGAGATTGCTAAAAAAAAGCAAGATATGTGCATGCGGAAGTCCTCGCTTTTGAAATTCAATAGTGTATATAACTGCAATGAGCCATAATAATCAAATTGTTAACCAAAGAGTGCATAACACCAAAAAAATCAAATAGAAAAATTAAATAAAATGATAATAACACATATAGTATATATAATTGTACCAGCACGGACTTCACCGAATATAGATCCTTCACGCAATTCTTTAATTAAAGCATCTAATTTCAACTTAAAGACCCTGCAAACAATGTCAGGTCTATCTTCAGCTTTTAAATTTCGTGTGCCCAGGTATAGTTGCAATTCGGGCCATTTCGGGTTGCATGTGAACGTAAGAAAAATATTTGGGTATCCTATCCAACGACATATTGCCATTGCATCTTGATAGTTTTGTATCATATACCTAGCACCACCAGTAAAACTTGAAGGCAAAATAATACGCTTTCCATGAGTAGAAGGCTCAATTTCCCCTCTCGTCAATGCATCTGATAACCCTTTGTAAGCTTCACACCTCAAGGCTTTTTGGTTAGTCCTTATATAAATTAGGCGTCCAGATTCCACCATTGTGTATGCATCGACCAAGTATTGTTGGTACAATCGTCGGGAGTACAATAAAGTTGAGACTTCATTTGTTCTCTCATGCATACGAAATGCAAAGTACTCCCTGGGAGATAAACGATGTCTACCACCTTGCTTGCGTTCATGTTGTACAGCAAATTGAATATCTTCCCTATACCCGTCTTCACCATAAGGAAATAACAGGGGATACTGCAACGGCAAGTATGCAGGGTTCAATTCGCTTATCCTTTTCAATCTACCCGTCTTAGATTCTACCAATATATCACGCTCACCCATATTTGGATCTAAGTCACCGACAATAAGTGCTGCAACCTCTGAAGCTGTGGGAAGATTATATGTTCTTGCATCTTTTGTTCTCTTTCCAATGAGTCGCATTTTAACCTCGACCCGTGGGTTAGCTTCAATCTCAACGCTAGCATTCCGAAAAGATTGAGCTAACACGTTGTACTCATCGAGAACTTCTTTAATGTCAGCAACAACCTCAACATGTAAGTTACTATTAACATATATTATTATTATTATTATTATTATTATTGGTCAAATGTTAGTTGTGTAGACCTCTTCAGTAGCCTTCTGTATAGGAGCTATCAGCTGATAGTATATTATGTAAACCTTATCGCTTATCAATTGAATAACAGATTTACTAAACTCATCTGGTATCAGTTAGCCAGTCTCCCAAAAACTCTCTCTCTCTCTCCGTTTTTTCGACGACTATGTCGACCTCAGGCTCCGAAAGAACACTTACGGCCACCACCATTCCTACGCCGGCAACCCCAACCTCCCTCAATTCCGCCCATCATTTTGTTAGTCTCAAACTCAACTCACGCAACTACCTTTTTTGGAGGACTCAGATCGTGCCTTTTCTTCGCGGCCAAGGCCTGATTGGATATGTGGATGGCGACATCCCCTGCCCAGCACCGATCATCCAACCATCTCCCGGCAGCGACGAAGCTGCATCCTCCGCAATCAATCCGGCATACGGAGCCTGGGTCCAACAGGACCAAGCTATTCTGTCTTTATTAATCTCCTCCCTATCGGAGGAAGTAATGTATTTAGCTGTTGGACAGACGACTTCACGAGGGGTATGGCTCGCCGTCGAAACTGCTCTTGGGTCGTCCACACGCGTAAGATGCCTCAATTTGTTGGGGCAGTTTCAATCTCTGCGTCAAGGCGATCTATCACCATCAGAATATCTCGGCCAAGCACAGCTGTTGGTAGAGAATCTTGCTCTTGCCGGCCGGCCAATGTCGCTAGAAGAGCAAAATCTGTATGTTTTCAGAGGATTGCGCCCGGAGTTCCGAGCAATGGCCGCCACCCTCGCCGTTTCAGGTAATGCGGTTTCAATTCCTCAGTTGGCTGATTATCTTCAAGCACAACAATTCATCCATTCGGATGAATTTCCTACTGGGATGGCGACACTGCCGACTGGATCACCGTCGGCTATGTACGCTGGTAGGAGTCGCGGACAGTCCGGACATGGGGGTGGCCGAAACTCTCGCGGCGAGCAAAACAGGGGTGGAAATCGTGGAGGACAGAACCGCGGAGGGCGTGGCCGAGGAGGGCTGCGCTGCCAGATTTGCCAGAAGAATGGTCACTCAGCTTTGCACTGCTTCCGCCGGTACTCCGATGCTCCACCGCCGCCGCCACAAGCCAATGTGGCTGTTACTGCTGATTCCGCGACAGAGGTGGCTCCGTGGTATCCGGATACCGGGGCCACGTCCCATGCGACGCCGGATGCCGGGATGATGAGTCAATTCGAGGAGTACACCGGCTCGGACGTCCTACGCGTGGGTAATGGCACAGGTCTAGGTATTGCCCGTGTTGGTCATGCTATCATTCCATCTGTATCTAAATCTTTACGTGTATCCAATATTTTGCATGTTCCAGATTTGTCAGTTTCATTATTATCGGTCAACAAGTTTACTAACGATAATAATTGTTTCTTTGAATTCCATCCGAATTTTTTTTGTTGTCAAGGATTGCATCACCAAAACAATTCTGCTTAAAGGACCTAGCTCCGGGGGGTTGTACACACTTTCCATTCCGAGGTCACATTTCGGTTTCATAACAGCCCGGGCGTCCTCTCAAGTGTGGCATCGCCGACTTGGCCATCCTCATAATCAGGCTCTTCAGCGTGTTCTGCATAATTGCCCAGTTTCTACAAATAAATCGAGTGACTCGTCCATTTGCTCGTCCTGTCAGCTTGGAAAAGCCTCGCGTTTTCCTTTAGATAGAGTTATTCGTTCTAGTAGCAATGTGTTAGATCTTCTATATACAGATATTTGGGGCCCCGCACCCGTTGTTTCTGCGGGGGGTTTTTGTTATTTCGTTCTTTTTGTAGACGATCATACCCGTTATTGTTGGTATTATCCTCTGCAACTCAAAACAGATATATATAAGGTTTTTGAACTTTTTCGGACGATAGTAGAACGTTTGTTTTCACGTTCTATGAAGTCCATTCAGTCTGACTTAGGGGGCGAATATCGCTGTTTGCATGCTATCTTTGACAAATTGGGAATAGTGCACAGGCAATCTTGTGCCTATACGCATGAACAAAACGGTCGGGTAGAACGCCGGCACCGTCACATTGTTGAGACGGGCCTGGCTCTACTAGCCGAGGGCTCAGTCCCGTTACGGCATTGGGATTCTGCCTTCGAAACAGCCACATACTTAATCAACTGTCTCCCCTCGTCAGCCTTACAGTTTGATACTCCACACTACCGCCTCTATAAAACTCCGCCCACATACACTTTCCTACGGGTCTTTGGGTGCTTATGCTTTCCCTATCTACGGCCGTATAATCGGCACAAGATAGAGTATCGCTCAGCCCCGTGTGTTTTCTTAGGCTATCCGTCATCCTTTAGAGGTTACCGATGCATGGACCTAAACACGGGAAAGACCTACATCTGTCGCCATGTGCGCTTTGATGAGGCTGTTTTCCCCTTTGCCGCTGTTTCTACTGTGCAGGAATCACCAGCAGCCCAAGATGTACCGTGGGCTTCCTGTCCTGTCATACAGGGGGTTCAACTTAGTGCTCCACCAGCTGGGCCCAATGTCCAAACACGCCCATCGGCTCCGGTTCGGGTATCCCGAAAGCGGCCTCCAAAGAGTAGACCAACTCAACGAGGCCATGTAATGCGGTTGCGTCACATGACTCGTGGCACCGGCGAGCAACTCCAGGCTCTCGCCGTAGCACATGCTGCAGCAGACCCCACTTGTTACACTCAAGCAGTTGGTCATCCACAGTGGCGTGATGCCATGGACCAAGAGTTCAACGCTTTGCTGCATAATGACACATGGCGACTGGTCCCACCAACACCCAACATGAATGTTATCGGGTGCAAGTGGGTTTTTCGCACCAAGCGGAAAGCCGATGGCTCAGTTGAGCGCTACAAAGCGCGCCTAGTTGCTAAAGGTTTCAATCAAGTCGCCGGAGAGGACTTCTTTGAAACCTTTAGTCCAGTAGTCAAGCCGACTACAGTCCGTATTCTGTTTTCTTTTGCAGTTTCCCGGAAGTGGACTATGCGGCAACTCGATGTCCACAATGCTTTTCTCAATGGTCATCTAGCTGAGACGGTCTATATGCAGCAGCCGCCAGGCTATGAGGATCCAGGGCATCCTGATCATGTTTGCTATCTACAGAGATCTCTATATGGTCTCAAACAGGCTCCGAGGGCGTGGTTTAAACGCTTGCACGATTACTTGCTCTCCGCTGGGTTTATTCCGTCCAAAACCGATGTTTCTCTTTTCCACTACTCAACTGGCAGTTCCAGAGCTTTCCTCCTTGTATATGTGGATGACATCATCATGATGGGCAATGACTCGGGGCTAATCGACACTTTACTGCACCGTCTTTCGTCTACTTTCAAAATTCGCGATCTAGGCGAACCCACATTCTTTCTTGGCATTGAAACCGTGGCTACAGATGGTGGTATACTCCTATCACAACAGCACTACATGAAGGATCTGCTTAATCGAGCAGGTATGACTGATTGCAAACCACTCGCAACACCGGCCTCAACGACTCAAGCTGTAACTCCTGACACTGAGCTCTTCGACAATCCAACTCAATACCGCCGTCTGGCTGGTGCCCTACAGTACCTCACTATCACCAGGCCTGACTTATCTTACGCGGTAAACCACCTTACAGGATCACTGGGGTCTTCTCAAACGGGTTTTGAGATATGTCAAGGGCACATTGGATCTTGGGTTACGTTTATCTTCATCACCGTCCGCTGACATCCATGCGTTCTCTGATTCAGATTGGGCCGACTGCCCCATTGATCGGAAGTCCACCAGTGGGTATGCCGTATTCCTTGGGACTAACGTGGTTTCTTGGGTTTTGCGCAAACAGCGCACCGTGGCACGTTCCTCGACGGAAGCTGAATACAAGGGTCTCGCAGATGTTTCGGCTGAGGTCACCTGGGTAATTTCCCTTCTACGAGAACTAGGCTTACATTCTGGTTCCCCGGCTACACTCTGGTGTGATAATCTAGGAGCCACTTATCTCTGTGTCAATCCAGTCTTCCACGCTAGGACTAAGCATGTTGAGGTGGACTATCACTTCGTTCGCGACAAGGTATCCTCTGGTGACTTCAAAGTCAATTTTGTCTCGACTAAAGATCAGCTAGCAGATATCTTCACAAAACCGCTTGCAGCACAACGGTTCAGGGAGCTCCGTGCCAAGCTCAATGTTGTCGCTGCACAACCTTGTGCTTGAGGGGGAGTATTAACATATATTATTATTATTATTATTATTATTATTATTATTATTATTATTGGTCAAATGTTAGTTGTGTAGACCTCTTCAGTAGCCTTCTGTATAGGAGCTATCAGCTGATAGTATATTATGTAAACCTTATCGCTTATCAATTGAATAACAGATTTCCTAAACTCATCGTTACTTCTATTGTCATCGTTCCTATAGAGTTTTAAAATATACTAGTATTTTCACTCGTGCGATGCACGGAATGAAATTGTTGTAATATATTAAGAATATTTAAATTGATAAAGAGTTAATTTCACCAGAGGTCGCTTATCTTTCATGACAATTCCAAATTTAATCCTAGACTATAGTTATTAATTATTACGATTTATTCTATGTTATAATTCTTACGTTAATATTCTTACTATTATTATTAACACTTAATTACTTTTCAATATTATTTTCACCACTTATTATTATTATTATTATTATTATTATTATTATTATTATTATTATTATTATTATTATTATTATTATTATTATTATTATTATTATTATTCTTATTAGTTTCTTTTCAAGTTTTGTTAGTATAAAATGGCCGTGAGGCACACAATAATAACATAATCATAATTAAATATTCTTGTATTGTATTCCGTGAGTCACAATAATAATATAACAATAATTAAATATTCTTCAATTCTAATATTCTTCTAGAATTTCTATTACCATCATTAATTATTCTCTAATTTACCATAATTAAATAATTTGACCAATTATAAAGAGAGATTATCAAATAATGCACGGGACAATTTTTTAATTAAAAAATTTAAAAATTCATTAATAAAACATAAGGTTCTCATAGTTTTTTCTTAGAAACTATTTAATAAAACATTTTTTTTAAGAAATTGGTGGGCCAAACCGCCTACGGCAATTTGCGGTGGATAAATCTTGAAAAAATACGCGATTTCAAAAAAACATTTGTCCAAAACGGACAACCGAGTCAAAAGTTATGCCTTGCCGAACTTCTGACATATCACAACTTTAACCCAGAATTATTGTACGAATGAGAAAGTAGAAATCAATATATTTTATTGGAAAGAGCGATTTTTTTGGAATTGGGCGGGAAGTTAAAATTCCAGTATTTTGTTATTATATATAGTATAGAAGTATAGAAGTATAGAAGTATAGATGTACAAAGGGAATTGTATTACACTATTTTAGAATAGAATTTTTACCCAGAATTATTAGACGAATGAGAAAGTAGAAATCAATATATTTTATTGGGAAGAGAGATTTTTTAGGAATTGGGCGGGAAGTTAAAATTCCAGGATTTTGTTATTATATATAGCATAGATGTACAAAGGGAATTGTAATACACTATTTTAAAATTTTAGAATAGAATTTTTACCCAGAATTATTGTACGAATGGGAAAGTAGAAATCAATATTTGATTGGAAGAGATATTTTTTAGGAATTGGGCGGGAAGTTAAAATTCCAAGATTTTGTTATTATATATAGTATAGATGTACAAAGGGAATTGTATTCCACTATTTTAAAATTTAAGAATAGAATTTTTACCCAGAATTATTGTACGAATGG
The DNA here is from genome assembly GCF_001879475.1 of Ipomoea nil. Lineage (NCBI taxonomy): Eukaryota > Viridiplantae > Streptophyta > Magnoliopsida > Solanales > Convolvulaceae > Ipomoea > Ipomoea nil. Next base: position 413,745 of record NW_017619189.1, on the reverse strand, counting down.
GAAAGTAGAAATCAATATATTTTATTACGAAGAGAGATTTTTTAGGAATTGGGCGTAAAGATAAAATTCCAGGATTTTGTTATTATATATAGTATAGATGTACAAAGGGAATTGTATTACACTATTTTAGAATAGAATTTTTACCCAGAATATTGTACGAATGGGAAAGTAGAAATCAATATATTTTATTGAGAAAAGAGATTTTTTAGGAATTGGGCGGGAAGTTAAAATTCCAGGATTTTATTATTATATATAGTATAGATGTACAAAGGGAATTGTACAAAGGGAATTGTATTACCCAGAATTATTGTACGAATGGGAAAGTAGAAATCAATATATTTTATTAGGAAGAGAGATTTTTTAGGAATTGGGCGGGAAGTTAAAATTCCAGGATTTTGTTATTACATATATAGTATAGATAGTATAGATAGTATAGATGTACAAAGGGAATTGTATTACACTATTTTAGAATTGAATTTTTACCCAGAATTATTGTACGAATGAGAAAATAGAAATCAATATATTTTATTGGGAAGAGAGATTTTTTTAGGAATTGGGCGGAAAATTAAAATTCCCGGATTTTGTTATTATATATAGTATAGATGTACAAAGGGAATTGTATTACACTATTTTATAATAGACTTTTTACCCAGAATTATTATACGAATGGGAAAGTAGAAATCAATATATTTTATTGGGAAGAGAGATTTTTTAGGAATTGGGCGGGAAGTTAAAATTCCAAGATTTTGTTATTATATATAGTATAGATAGATTATATTACAACATAATTTAACAACAAACATTTGCCTATGAAAAAGAAAATAAAGTATAGGAAACCACCTCACGGAGCTAATTCGATTAGAAATCTCATTTTGTGTGTCGTGGATGTACAATTGTGCAAACTTGGGTTTGGATCCGTCAGGTGGCAATTGGCTTCCAATCAAGTAAAAGTTTTGACCATTTATTCTAAAAACAGGCGGTGCACCACCGTTATTAATACTATTATCAATCTTACCACCCATCGAAGTAAAACAAAACATGCTATTATAGGACCTAATGTTTTCTAAGAAACACGTCCTCTTATCACTACTCTGGAAGAACAATTCAAACAACTTTTTGGGTGGCATGCTAATAGGCGGTAATGTAATCTTCCCATGTGCACAACATGTTGAATATTTAGGAACACCATTGGCCTTTGACTTATTTAACCGCTCATCGTACCAAAATAGGGCAAAACAACTTTGACACTCATAGATTGGATCACCGTTGTCTTTATAGATTGGATCACCGTTGTCTTTATAGACCTATTGTATAGGGATTGGATGCCTATAAATATATTGGTTGTATCCCTAAGCGGTGGTGACACCCCCTTTAGGGATACAACCAATATATTTATAGGCATCCAATCACTATACAATAGGTCTACCCGTTTCACTCCTACTCCTAGTATGAGACAAACACTTATTCCTAATCCATATATGAGACAAACTCAACAATCTCCACCTTGGCGAATATGTTCTTTAGGAGAAAAGATAACTCAACAAATCTCCACCTTGACGAATATGCTCTTTAGGAGAAAAGACTTATCTCACCATCTCCACCTTCACATATATGCCCTTTAGGAGAAAAGACTATCTCCACCTTCTCAAATATGTCCTTTAGGAGAAAAAGATAACTCAACAAATCTCCACCTTAGCAAATATGTCCCTTAGGAGAAAAGACTTATCTCACCATCTCCACCTTCACAATTATGCCCCTTAGGAGAAAAAAACTTATCTCACATATACACATGAGTAGGAACAACCATGCTCATCCCAACTAGCCAGCCACATGCATACGCAGCATCAAACGTTACCAGTGCATGTACACGAACCGCTTTGTTCCAAGCCATTCGCCCCTCAGCCGTCGACCTGTTATACCGCCGCGACTCATGCTTACTGTCCCGTTTAGCTGACCTCCTGCATCCGGCTCATACCAAGTCCATGTCCCCTCCTGGTATCCACGCTGCCCCTAACACAACAGCGCCCCTGCAAAGTCACACTAAACTCGTGTGCCTTGCCCAATGCTCCACTAACCAGCAATTACCACTGGTCAGCAACACGCACCACGCAGCATCAAACGTTTCCCCGTGCATGTTCATGAACTGCTTTGTCCCAAGCAATCCGTAACACCAAGCCATATTAGCCCAGCTCATACCAGCCGTGACTCATGACAAGCCCGACTCATACCAGGTCCATATCCCCTCCTGGTATCCACGCTGTCCCTAACACAACAGCGCCCCTCACCACCTTCTCATCTAGCATCTAGAAACGCCCAACAAGTCCAAACAATGTTCGAACTTGTTACTAGTTACCGCTAGAACATCACCTTCACTATAATAAGAGTCATCAGGTTGAACCATGTTCATAGCTTCCTGCTTCTTCAACTCCTTCCAATCAGCCTCTTCCAGATTTGCTGAATTTTCTGCCCTCAAGGTTATCAGAAGGCCCTGATATGCCAACAAATCCTTTACCCTAGACCGCCATAACCCAAAATTCCCTATACCATCAAACTTTGATACCTCAAATTTTGTACTTGAACTAGCCATCTCAACAGTGCTCTGATACCAATTTGTTGAGATTAACAAGAACAAGAAAAATAATAATGGCAGAAAAGTAAAGAAGACAAGATTTACGTGGTTCAGCAATGTGCCTACATCCACGGGAGTGAAAGTATTCTCTTATTATTTGTGATGGTGTACCGGGTGATGAGATACATTGATTATATTTATAGGCATATAATCTCTCTTTCACTCCTATTCCTTATATGAGACAAACTCATATTCCTAATCCTTATATGAGACAAACACAACAGATTTGCAGGGAGTACGAGCAAGGACGGAGGGTATCGTGAAGGTTGTGGACAATATTTTTGATCCCATCATTAAGGAAGGTGAAAGAATAGTTTCTGAGAAATCTCGTAGCACAACCAAGGATGACGAAAAAAAGGATTTTCTGCAGATCCTCTTAGAGCTGAAGAATGGTGATGACAACACTGGGATATCATTGGATTTCCAAGCAATCAAGGCCATGTTGCTGGTATATATGTTTTCCTCGTTTCATTGTCGAACCAAATAAATCTTGTCATCTTTACGTTTTGTCATTGCTATGTTTTTTTTTTTTTTTTTTGGTTCTAGTTCTTCTCAACAAATGTTATTCCAATTTTAAAAGTCATTACTATTACATTTGCTTACTTTTTAACTCCTGTTTTTAAACTATATATATAGGATACTGTGATAGACGGGACTGACACTACAGCAACAACGGTGGAATGGGTTATGACAGCATTACTTTGTAATCCAGAAATAATGGAAAAGGTCCAAAAAGAATTAGAGGAAATTGTTGGAATGACAAGTATTGTTGAAGAGGTCCATCTACCAAAGCTCAAATATTTGGATGCTGTTGTAAAGGAGACATTTCGTTTATACCCAGCAGTGCCACTTCTAATCCCCAGGTGTTCAAGTCAAACTACACAAGTGGGTGGATACACAATCCCTAAGGATACAAAGGTCTTTGTAAACATGTATGCAATACAAAGAGACCCTAAACTCTGGGACAATCCTTCTCAGTTCAACCCTGAGAGGTTCCTTAACCAAACCTTTGGTTTAGACTATACTGGCAATGATTATAGGTTTTTGCCATTTGGATCGGGAAGGAGAATTTGTGCTGCAATTCCCTTGGTGGAGAAAATGCTAATTTATATTTTGGCTTCTCTATTGCACTCCTTTGATTGGCATCTTCCTGCAGGTGAAAAGATGGACTTATCCGATGGATTTGGGCTTGTCATCAAGAAAAATACTCCTCTGGTTGTTGTTCCAACACCGAGGTTATCTAATTCCGAGCTTTATCAATAATTTCACAGAAATATGTCCTTTTGTAAATGACATATAGGTGTGCAAAAGTGTCATCATCATTATGTGTGTAATAAAATGACGCCGTCTATTTATACTTTACCAGAATAAAAAATAAAAGATTTATAAGCAACAATTCATATATAGCAAACGAGTGTTTGTTGAAATGTCATGTTGCTTATTGTACTTGTCATCCTTTATTTATAAGCTCGGCTAGTTATCAAATCTTTACTATTTCAAATATCTTGTTGTTCTAAAGTTGTTAGTGTTTCAAACTTCTATTGTCTCAATACTCTTGTTGTTTAGTAACTGTTCATTGATTAAAGATTAATCCATATGCACTTGAGCATTTGCTGCGAGAAATTGTCCCTATTTTCCTTAGTCTTAGGTGATTAAACTCAAGCGGTATTAAACACCCCTAACTATCAAACAACATAAAACAAGCGTTCATATTTAATTCGATAGTCGCATTAAAACAAAGAAAATTCAACAAATCTAAATAACAATACCACAAGTGGTTATGTTTAATTTAGATTAATATTCTTCCTACGATTAAATTAACACTAAAGTTGTGATAAAACTAATCATAGTTGCTACTTAGAAAAGAAAAACAACATAAAACAAGCGTTCATATTTAATTCGATAGTCGCATTAAAACAAAGAAAATTCAACAAAGCTAAATAACAATAACACAAGTGGTTATGTTTAATTTAGATTAATATTCTTCCTACGATTAAATTAACACTAAAGCCGTGATAAAACTAATCATAGTTGCTACTTAGAAAAGAAAATCAATTACAAGAATCACTTCCTAATCTACAGTGTAATTTTGCATTTCCTCATATTACGTAAATTATCAGAAAAGGTTTGCTGACTTAGAATACTGATTGATTCAGTTAAGCTCCTACTTAGTAATGATAGATCATGAAGAGAACATCAGAGAAAAATAAACAAACACACAGAACGAACACTCACAATGTTTACCCAGTTCGATACGGTGTGTATCTACGTCTGGGGGACGACCACATAAGCGTCCAATCCACTAAGTCATAATCCAATGTACAAAGGTAGATATACAATAATCTTACCCAAGTGCCTCACACAAGGTACATACCCAGTCTACACAGGTTTAGTGGATTGTTGAAGATGGAGAGCCATGCATACAGAAGTCCAATGAAATCCCTTCACTTGGAGAGCCAGCTCTGATGCAGTCCACTTCAGTGACGCTCTATAGGTTGTTCCAACAACAGTGTGATCTTAGTGTCCTTTCGTTTAAGCACCAGTAAATCTTCTCAAGTTCATCATCTTAATCACCATGAACATGTTGCATTGAGAAGGTGCATGACCATCAAAGATCTAGACTCATCAAACTGATCTGGAGTGTTTCTTCTGCTTATTTTTTTTTGGCGTAACCCTAGTTCCCTTAAAGAACTGGTACTTATAGATCCTTCTATAAACACTCTCCATAAAAGATCTTTGATTGTAGAAGGTAGGACTATAAAAGAGGAATGTAATCTCAGCTGATTAGGTCCATTACCTTCTTTGAAGATACGCTGATCGTCTTTCCATACTGAGCTGATAAAACCGCGTAAGACTCTTAAGGAAACAGCTTTCCTAAATCAGATCTTCAGTGTCAGTTCTTCTGTCGTTGCTTCTGCTTGATCAGTAAACTGTAGACCCAACCGAACAGACTCTAAACCTATCTTAGTATGCCATAATAATATTGCCAATTATAATATGGGGTTTTTGAACATAAAAACACTAACAAACTCCCCCTTTAGCTATTATTTTGCAAAACAACTCAACTATATAAAAAGAACTAAGATAGGTTATTAAAAGAAGCAACCCAAGTGTCCAAACTGATTACATAGGATAAAAAGAACATAAGATCTAAAGCAGTCTAAAAACAAAAAAGAAAACGACATCAAAACATAACGCCCAGCCAAGGCCAGAAAGTACTCGATCACAAAAACTCCCCCTGAGTTACTACTCCCCCTTTTTGCCAATGGTAGCCAAAGATTAAACATTTGAGGGAGAGTCACAGTCAGACTTCACGGGATCCTCAGCAGCAGCAGCAGTAGCAGGCAGGCTCATGCGGAGAAGAACAGTAGCTAGCTCAGTGCGCGCACTAGTCAGTTGTTTGGTAATGATACCGTGCACCGTCTCAAGATCAGCAACTCGCGCCTTCAATTGTTCAGAAAGACTCTCATCTTTAGCATGTGGAGACGCATCATTCACAGCATCAGGTTCCGAATTGGATGGGGCAGTCACAGGAACGACATCATTAATATGATCTCCAGAAAGATGACGTCTATCAACAGTGTAAAGCAGCGTCGGACTGATCACTTCGCTGGGCATAGGCTTAAAACCCTGAGAGGTAAGGATGCCATAAATCAGATTTGGAAACGGTAGTCTTACCTTCTGTTCCCGGGGATGAACCAGAGTTAGAACATGATAAAATATCCATTTGCCCATATCACACTGCATCTTAGTTCCAATTCTAAATAAGAACCCTGCCAGAAGCTTGCCAACCGTGTTGAAATGCGCTGATGGAAGCCAGTTGTGCAGAGCCAGGCGATGTAGGATGACATATCTAGACGTGAGATGCGAGCTCAGCAAATAGTCCTTATCTCCTGTAGGCCAAGATGTAGTATGTCCAGCAGTAAGAGTTTTGGCCACCACATCCCATTCAGTAACAGCTTCTTCTTGCACTGTAGGCAAGCCATAGTATTTATTTATCACATTTGGCCCAAAATCATACCACTTCCCTCTGATGAAGATTTGCATCGGTCGTGGCCCTGTGAGACTGTCAATCTCATCACTGAGATTGCAATAGAACTCATATGTGAGCAGCTTGGAGTAAGGGCAAACATCTGTAACAGTTTTCAAAAGACCAACTTCATTCAGCAAGGGTAGGATGTCGCAAACGGAGTTCAGTTGATTCTTATCCACAGTTCTTTGAACAATTAGCTCTCTTCTGACCATAGTGGCCCATTTTGTTTGTGCAGCAGGAGATACAAACTGAGGTTTGTAAACAGTAGTATCAATTCCTTCAATAGGTGGAACCTCCGGAGTTACACTTCGACCTCTTGACCTTGTGGTAGGTTTCCCTTTTCTGACAGTGGGGGCTGGTGCAGAAGAAGCTTGAGCAGCAGTAGTGCCTTGTTGCTTAACAGAGGAACGTAGAGTCTTGAAAACTTGGTGGATAGGTGGGTCTCCTTCAGGCTTAGCAGTGTCACTCGACTTTCTCTTCTTCACAGGCTGATCCACATCAACATTATCAGCACTGGTTTCAACAACAACCTTCGTTGGAACATTCTTCCTTTTTGTCCGTCTTGTTTCTCTGGATGGGGACTGAACAGGAGTCACCGAGTGGCTAGAATCAGAAACATTTGAAGATGAGCTCCCAACAATATTTGATATCTCTCGAATTCTGAAATTCGTGGAATCGGGATGAGCAGTTCCCTCAACAGTAGGGGCAGCAGAAGAAGGTGCTTGGGATCTATACACCTCAGCCAGAATCTTATCATCTTCACTGGAGGATTCTGAAGGGTGTATCACTCGATAAGGTTGAGGGATCGAAGCAGATGGTAACCCAGCAAAATGTCGCACATGTTCCAGGCTTTCTCCCAAAGATGTTGCAGTGTAAACAGGAACTCCACCTGTTTTCTCAGACTTGTGGGGACTTGATAAATCAACAGTTTTAACAGTTGCAGGTAAGGCAGGAGGATCAACAGCAGAACAAGATTCTTTAGAGACATAAACAGTTTCAGACGGAGGCAGAGCAATGTTCTCAGAAGCATAAACAACCAGACTCAGTGGATTTGGCTCATCAGAGGACTTTGTTTTCTCATCAGACACATGTAACACATCAGATTTTTCACCAGCAAAATTAGTCACATGCAAAGATAAAGGATCAACATTCACAGGGACTTCTCGGAACCCAAAGAAGATTGATTTTCAGGCAAAACAGACACAGACGATGGAATAGAAGAATCAACAGGTCTATCAGGAGAAATTTCAATAGGGGTTTCAGAATCATTTACCCGTTGTCGAAGAATCTCCTGTCTGTGTGTTGCTTCTCTCTGAGTAGCTTCAAGATACAGAGCTTGGGACTCCTCTCGTCGTCGAGCTTCTTCAACAGATTGTAGGGCACGTTGAGCAAAAAATTGAAGGAATGCCCCGGCCCGATTTCCATCGAAGGGTTTTGGAATAAACACTGGAGATACGTCATCACTGGCTTCGGCGACCAACACAAGAAGTTCAGTTACATCATCTGCCGACCATTCAGCATAAAACTCCGGATAGTTGGTCATAACAGTCACCAGAATCTCGTCGCGAAGCAGAGGATCAAGCTTGAGCTTCTTCTTCATAGCCAACTGTAGAAGTGTCTGAATGTGTTTGAGGGCTGCCGCCGGAGGGTGTACCTTGCTTCCAAGCTTAATGATGATGTTTTTTACGGGGTCCGCCATTTAAGATTAAGTGCGAGAAGAAGAATAAAACACCGAGAGCAGATAAGCACGGTAAATGGAGAGATGAGAGCTGAGGTGAGTTCTTTCTTCTTGAGCCGGTATCATATAGGCTTAAGGGTGATGAACCCTAATTAATGCGGCAAGTCAAAATATCATGCAGAAGTGATTGATGGACACAACGGTACAGCTCCTTTTTAGGAAGGAAACGGAACCCAAGGGAATTTGAAATTCAAAAAGCATTGAGATCTTTTAAGATATCTTCTGAGAAGAATAAGCTTAGATGATCTTCTTAACATAAAAAGAGAGGAGTCTTTAAGGAAATTCAAAGTCATAACACTGACCCGTATTAAACCAACTCCTCTCTGACGGACCAACTGCTTTAGTCAGTCAATTCTGCAAATTCCCAGAGCAGATCTGAGAATTTCAAAACGATTAGCGTCCAGTGGCTTAGTCAGAATGTCCGCCAGTTGTTTGTCAGTCTGAATGTATTCCAACTCAATTTCCTTGGATTCAACCAGGTCTCTGATGTAGTGATGCCTGATGTCAATATGCTTCGTTCTGGAATGTTGAACAGGATTCTTGGAGATGTTAATAGCATTGACATTGTCACAAAAGAGTGTCATTGTTCCTTGTGTAAGACCATAATCCAGAAACATCTGTTTCATCCAAACCAACTGAGTACAGCAACCACCTGCGGCTATGTATTCTGCCTCTGCAGTGCTTAGTGAGATAGAGTTTTGTTTCTTACTTAACCATGATACTAAGTTCTTCCCAACAAAGAAGCATCCTCCAGAAGTACTTTTCCGATCATCAATATTCCCTGCCCAATCAGCATCACAATATGCAACCAGATTCAGTTCACTATCCTTGGAATACCAGAGTCCATACTGTATCGTTCCTTTCACGTATTTTAGAATGCGTTTTGCCGCTATCAGATGTGATTCCTTTGGGTCAGATTGATACCTTGCACAGATTCCAACACTGAACATTATGTCTGGTCGACTGGCTGTTAGATACAACAGACTGCCTATCAAGCTACGATAGACTGTGTTATCCACTGATATACCAGTTTCATCTTTCGATACTTTTGTAGAAGTGGAGATCGGTGTTCTGGATGGTTTACATGATTCCAGATCAAACTTTTTGACAAGATTCTTAGCATACTTTTCTTGTGAAATAAAGTATCCTTCAGAACTTTGCTTGACTTGTAGACCTAGGAAATATGTCAGTTGACCAACCATGGACATTTCAAACTCTTCATCCATGACTTTTACCAACTCATCAGTGTATTTCTGCAAGGTTGATCCAAACACAATGTCATCAACATAGATTTGAGCTATGGTTACATGACTTCCAGTCGTTTTGACAAACAGAGTTTTGTCAACACTTCCGCGTTTATATCCGTGCTGGAGCAAATACTGTGTCAGACGTTCATACCAGGCCCGTGGGGCTTGTTTAAGGCCATAGAGAGCTTTTCGAAGCTTATAGACATACGAAGGATGTTCTGGATCTTCAAAACCTTTAGGTTGAGCCACATAGATATCTTCATGGAGATACCCATTCAGAAACGCTGTCTTGACATCCATCTTATATAATGTAAATCCCAAAATGCAGGCGACAGCCAGCAAGATTCTGATTGACTCAAGTCTAGCTACAGGAGCAAATGTCTCGTCATAGTCAACTCCTTCAATCTGTCTATAACCTTGAACCACCAACCGAGCTTTGTTTCTGGCTATATTCCCTGCTTCATCAGTTTTATTTTTAAAGATCCACTTCGTTCCTATTACGTTGACACCATCAGGTCTTGGTACAAGATTCCAGACTTGATTCCGCTCAAACTGATGTAGCTCCTCCTGCATTGCATTGATCCACAGATCATCCTGTAGAGCTTCTTTGACATTTTTGGGTTCTATCTTTGAGGTATAGCAGTAAGACCCAGATATTTCTGTCAGATTATTTCTTATTCTGCTTCTGGTTTTCATTCCATCTGACAGATCTCCAATAATGTTATCTGATGGATGGTTTTTCTGAGTTCTGGTAGGTTTGTCTTTACCAACATCATTCATGAGATCTATCTCTTGTTCCGAACTTTCTTGATCTTCATCTGATGAATCTTGTGGTTTGAGCTGACTGTTGTTATTACTTGCATCTGAATCACGTAGAGGTGACTCTATCACTGTTGAGTCCACTGGTTCTTCTGGATTGTCATCGACAACCACGTTTACTGACTCCATCACAGACTGAGTCCTCTTGTTATAGACTCTGTAGGCACGACTGTTCAGAGAGTATCCAAGAAAGATGCTCTCAACACTTTTGGGTTCGAACTTCCCTCTTTGTTCTCTGTCAGCCAGCACATAGCACTTTGTCCCAAACACATGAAAGTATTTCAGATTTGGCTTCTTTCCCTTCCAGATCTCATATGGAGTTTTCGTCGTTCCTGGTCTAAGGTAGACCCTATTTATAGTATGACACGCTGTGTGTACTGCTTCAGCCCAGAAACGTTGTGGCATATGTGAGGCATGTAGCATAACTCTAGCTATTTCCTGTAGCGTTCGGTTCTTTCTTTCCACCACTCCATTCTGTTGAGCAGTTCTAGGAGCTGAGGACTCATGTGAGATACCATGCTCGGAGCAGAAGTCTGAATATAGTGAGTTCTCAAATTCCTTTCCATGATCACTCCTCAATCTCTGAACTTTTATAATAGACTCATCTTTTTCCTTCTGAACTCTTATGCATAAAGTCTTGAAGGCCTTGAAGGCTTCTGTCTTTTCTCTCAGAAAGTAAACCCCAGCTGTATCGAGAGAAATCGTCTACACACACAAATATATATTTTTTTCCTCCAATGCTTTCAGTCTGTGTTGGCCCCATGAGATCTATATGGACAAGATCTAGACATTTCTCAGTGGTGATACCTCTTACTGCTTTGTGTGGAGTTCTGATTTGTTTCCCAATAGCACATGCGCCACAAATTTTCTCTGGATCAATTCTGATCTTAGGTACACCTTTTACTGCTTCCAGTTTTATCAACTTATCCATGTCTCTGAAATTTATGTGACCCAGTCTTCTATGCCAGAGTTTTGATTCATCAGATTTGGATAGGTAACAAGCAGTTTCATTTGTCAAAACATAACAGTTATCTGAAGACCGAGTTCCTTCCATGACAAGTTGATTTGCTTTGTCACTCACTCTGCAGCAGTTACGATCGAAGCATACATTCCAATTTTGATCACATAACTGACTGATGCTAATAAGATTCGCTTTTAACCCACTGACTAGCAAGACTTCTTCTAATTGAGGTAAACCTGGAACATTTAGGACACATTTCCCAACGATTTTACCCTTTTGTCCATCTCCAAATGTTACAGCTCCACTGCTAGGTTGAACAACCATCAGACATTTAATGTTTCCTGTCATATGTCTGGAACAACCACTGTCGAAATACCATCTAGCATCAGTTGTAGATGCAGTTAGAACAATGGTGGGATAACAGATAACTTCTGAATTTCTGACCCAAACTTGTCTAGTGAATGGTGTAATAGTCTTATTCTGATATTTTTCCTTCCTTTGATCTCTGTAAAAAAAAAATGGCATTCGGGACGAGTATGACCTTTTGTGTGACAGTAGTGACAAATGGGAGTATAATATTTAACTTTGACAATCTTATTTTTGAATCTCGAATAATGAGATTGATAAGTTGATTTGTCCTGGTCAGTGTTAGTACCGTATCTCCTTTCCTTGATTTGTACTGACTGAGATGATTGTCCTTGTTCATACCTGTGATATGCTGTGGTCTTAGACATTCCCTCTTTGATGAACTTTGGTGCGTTGTTCGAAGATTCTCCTTGCTCAAATCCCAGACCCTTTTTATCATTAGGATTTCTGCCAGAGTCTAGAATTTTATCTAAGGTAGATGTGGTGTCCATCATCTGTATATTTTTCTTCAAGCTCTCCAACTCCTTGATTAATTTACCTTCTCTGGACCGTATCTGAGTGATGAGATCTTCTTTTATGACCAGTTCAGCATTCAGTTTCTTTATAAGATCATCTTTCTGCTTTAGATCGTCATTCAGATTCTTATTCACTTTCACAAGTTGTTCCCAGCTAGTGACAAGTTTTGCAAATTCTGCCTCAAGTTGAATATGTCTCTCTTCAAAATCATCTGTTGATATGTATGATTCTCCATCTGATTGATCTCCGTCTGATTGAATGTTTGTGGCAGTGAAGAACGCTACAAAGTTTCCTACATTATCATCTGATTGATCATTTGAATTTTCCTCCTCATCATCACTAAGAGTAGCTACAGACATAGCCTTTTTCCTTTTAAGATAAGTTGCACATTCAGCCTGTATGTGACCATATCCTTCACATTCCCTACACTGCACTGACCGATTGAGGGGTTTTCCTGTGTCTGTGGTACTACTTCTGTTTTGTCTCGATCGCCCAGTCTGAGATTGATTGTTCTGAGAGAAGGGTGCTGTTTCAACCTTTTGATATGAAGGGTTGTTTCCTTTGTATTGTGTTCTTGTAGGCTGACCTTGACCCTTTCTGTTGAACCCTTTTAAGATTTTCTTGAAGTTTTTGGTTAGGAGAGCTAGGGTTTCAGATTCTCGGTGTCAGATTCTTGGTCAGCTTCAGCCACAAAGGCTACAGACTTTCCTTTCTTGTTGCTTCTAACATCATCATCAGCAAGAACTTCCAGTTCATATGTGTGCAAGCTTCCCATGAGTTCTCCGACAGTCTTCTTTTCCCAACTTGTGTGTTCCTGAATAGCCGTTACTTTCATTCGAAAACGTTTAGGTAGAGATCTGAGAATCTTTTTGACCACTCTCTCATCAGTGAATGGTTCCCCAAGAATTGAGGCTCGGTTCATCAAGTTCTGAACCCTACTGTGGAAGGTAGAAATGGTTTCGTCTTCAGTCATTCTGAGAGCTTCGAACTCTGACAGAACCATTTGCAACTTTGACTGTTTGACATCACTGGTTCCTTCAAATCTGGTTTCAAGAATCTCCCATACTCGTTTAGCCTCTTTTACCCCTGTAACAAGCGTAAAAACAGATTCATGTAGAGATCCAACAATTGAGTTTAGTGCTTTGTTGTTCAGATCAGAGGCATTCATTTCATCATCTGTCCAAGTCTCCATGGGTTTTTCTTTAGCAACTCCTTGTGCATTCGGAGTAGTAGGTCAACTCCACCCAGTTAGGATGGTGCGATAAACCCTGGTTCCTTGTGCTTGAAGATATATTTCCATACGAGCCTTCCAGAAAGAGTAGTTGTGACCATCTAGTTCTGGTGCTTTCATACTTGTGTCCATCCTGAAACCAACAACCAGCCAACGAACACACAGACAGACTCCCACAAAAACAGAGTGAAAGCAAAACTAAGATAGCCCTTCGGATCAAGTCACTATGTAGACTTAAAAGCTCTGATACCACATGTAATTTTGCATTTCCTCATATTACGTAAATTATCAGAATAGGTTTGCTGACTTAGAATACTGATTGATTCAGTTAAGCTCCTACTTAGTAATGATAGATCATGAAGAGAACATCAGAGAAAAATAAACAAACACACAGAACGAACACTCACAATGTTTACCCAGTTCGATACGGTGTGTATCTACGTCTGGGGGACGACCACATAAGCGTCCAATCCACTAAGTCATAATCCAATGTACAAAGGTAGATATACAATAATCTTACCCAAGTGCCTCACACAAGGTACATACCCAGTCTACACAGGTTTAGTGGATTGTTGAAGATGGAGAGCCATGCATACAGAAGTCCAATGAAATCCCTTCACTTGGAGAGCCAGCTCTGATGCAGTCCACTTCAGTGACGCTCTATAAGGTTGTTCCCACAACAGTGTGATCTTAGTGTCCTTTCGTTTAAGCAGCAGTAAATCTTCTCAAGTTCATCATCTTAATCACCATGAACATGTTGTATTGAGAAGGTGCATGACCATCAAAGATCTAGACTCATCAAACTAATCTGGAGTGTTTCTTCTGCTTATTTTTTTTTGGCGTAACCCTAGTTCCCTTAAAGAACTGGTACTTATAGATCATTCTATAAACACTCTTCATAAAAGATCTTTGATTGTAGAAGGTAGGACTATAAAAGAGGAATGTAATCTCAGCTGATTAGGTCCATTACCTTCTTTGAAGATACGCTGATCGTCTTTCCATACTGAGCTGATAAAACCGCGTAAGACTCTTAAGGAAACAGCTTTCCTAAATCAGATCTTCAGTGTCAGTTCTTCTGTCGTTGCTTCTGCTTGATCAGTAAACTATAGAACCAACCGGACAGACTCTAAACCTATCTTAGTATGCCATGATAATATTGCCAATTATAATATGGGGTTTTTGAACATAAAAACACTAACATATAGCTATAAATTAAATTGAATCAAATAATTAAACCAATAGGTCTCTAGCAATCAAATGAAACAATTAATCAAAATAAATAAAAGCACAGGAGAATATCAATTACTCAAATGAATATAAATTCAACATTAAGAATTAATTAAATCTCGCAGTACAAATGGATCCAAGGTTCATGTAATCTTGACCAAGTTAAAAGAATTAGCCACACAGGGCCCCATGAACTAGAAAACTTATCACTCTGTAAAAATATAAAATAAAGAAGATAGTCTGATGCCTCCAACAAGAACAATTCACTACTATTTATCAAGGTTTCAAAAAACGTTAGGCGCCCCCTACGCGCCAAGGGGGCGCCTAGCGCCTATGGTGCCGATTTATTTTTTGATTTTTTAATTTTTTTTTTTAAAAAAAATTAAAATTAAAAATTGTGAAATTCACTAATAAAACATAAGGTTCCTCTAGTTTTTTCTTACAAATTATTTACATAAGTGGTTGTAAAATTGTTTTGAATATTGTTAAAACCATCTAAATACATAAAAAAAATTAAAATTAAGAACAAAAGAAGCATTTTTTGGAGAAATTAGAAGACCAAACCGCCTGCGACAATTTGCGATGCATAGATCTCAAAAAAAAATATGCGATTTGAAAAAAAAAAATTGTCCAAAACGGACAATCGAGTCAAAAGTTATGCCTTACCGAACTTTCTACACTTTTCAACAAAAAAAAAAAAAAAAAAAAATCTAAAAAACGCCGGTTCGGCCGTTTAATCGCCGCCTAGCTGCCCAGCCGCGGAGGAGGCTGATTCCGGCCAAATCGTCCGCGGTCGGGCGGTAATCGGCGCCTAGGCGCGATTTTTGCAACATTGCTATTTATATACTTCTAATCTCAACCAAAATCTCTTAAACTAAAGAGAACAATTAATCTGAAAAATTAATTTGCACCTCTCAAAATAGCCCCAAATAGCTGAAATTATCTCTACCATTCGATTTCCGGAGTCCCTGCTGCAAAACCATGGGTCGTACAAAGTGAATTAGGAAGCCAGAAATTTGACACACCCGTGCTGCGACCGTGTTGACATTCCACTGTGTGACACATCTATGACCCGGGTGTGTCATGGTACCTACGGTTGCTATGACCCGGGTGTGTTACCGCCGTGTCATGATCGTGTCCCAATTCCAATAAGGGACACAACTGCGACACATTCCCGACACAACCATGTCGCCGAACCCAGCCCTCCCCTGACCAATTCTGCTCTAGATCCACCTCCAATTGATCCTCCCAGGCCTGGACGTCCTCAACGCACTCATCCAATGACCCTAAGGCACTTGACTCATGATTCCCCATATAACAAAGCTTTAATTGCCCTAAATGGAGGATCACGATGGAAGAAGCATTTAATGCACTGTTGCACATGTAAAAAAGCTTTAATTGCCCTAAAACTTTGTACAACAGCACTTGGAAGCCAGTTCCAAATAAACGAGATATGAATTTGATTGGATGCAAATGGGTTTATTGAATCAAAAGAAGAGCAGATGGTAGAATTGAACGATACAAAATCAAAATTATTGCATGCCATAATACTATAATAGTAGCTGCACTTTTTATATTTTGTATGTATGAAGAATGCAATGGCTTAATTGTTGGTCCTAGATAAATTGAAGTCTAGAAGAAGATTGAATATGTTTTAGAATGCTTTTAAAAAAATATATAGAAGAAAGAAGAAGAAATGGGTTAGTTCTTCAATTAATGACCAATCAACGCACTACAATGTGAAAGAACACAATTACACACTAATTAATGTAGTAATGCCATTTAGTATGCATACATAGATGATGGAAATTGGCACCCCATTATGCTATATTCTTTCTATATATTAAAGCCATATAGCCATGGCCAATCAAATGGCTGCATTTTCCCGCCTATGTAAAATTACTACGTAGTTTCAATTATTAGGTGATTTTTCTTTTGTCTTTTTTTTTTTTTTTTGGTTTAGATCATTTAATTGATCTTTTGCAATTTGTATTGCTTTATAGGACTTTTCGTATTCCAATGTATTGATGGTGAATTGAATTGCTAATACTGCCGCTTTGCACTACCAACTAATAAATTAATTAATAAAATGATATATAAATGCACTTGGTATCTTCAGTTTTCAAGAGGCATGCATACTAAATCATCATGATTGTATTTTTTTTTAAAGGTGAAATCCTCCATATTGCAGCCTATATAATGACCACTCAGATGAGAACATTTGCATGCATAACACGCCTTGCAGAGCAGAAACCTTTTCAAAATGCATTCTTGATACATACTTGCAAGCCAAACTCGCATTTACACAAAGAAAACCTATAAGAATTAGTTTAGTGAGAAAATGTGAAATACAGGAATTTCAAAGATGAACATCTAGTAAAAACGAAGGACATCTAACTAGAGCAATGACTGCCTATTCATGATGAGGTAAACATACCTTATTTATGATCTTTTTAATTGTAAGCTGTATTATTTGTGAAAAGTTTCTATAAAATGTTTTTATTTTATTTTATTCTGTTAGGGTACATATATTTTACGAAGATAGATACAGTGAATGGAATGGAGTGATTTTGGAATTGAACTCAAGTAGGATCAAAATAGTTTGAAGTAATTCTTTTAATGTAAAGGAAGCAGGTAATTCAATAGGTTGGAAAGAAATGCATTTACATGAAAATTCAGTTTATTGTTTACTGAAATAAAAAGACTTGAGTAATTCGAGCTAGAGCGGTTTCTCTCTGTTCGATAAAATTCTCTCGTTTTCCGCAGCTTTCTACTAGGGTTTCCTAGGTCTTCGACGGTGATCGGTGTCTTCACTCCGGACGATGGCCGGCGACGTAAGCATGGTGGGCGAACGGTTAGGGCAGGGCGAGGAAGTGAGTGGACATCACGAACAAAGGGGTGAGGGGATTTCCGATGGTGGTTTGCGACGGCAAGAGGGGGCGAGGCAGGGCGGTGGGCGGACTGGTGGGGAGGGGCTGATGTTGGGATGGGCAGAGGCGGGGAGGGAATGGTTCCAGGTTACATGCGAAGGGAGGGGGAGTATGACGGTGGGGAAGGGTTGCGACGTAGGGGTGATGGACCGGTGAGGGATGCAGGTAGTGTAGAGGGGAGATTAGGGGGCAGTCGTGAGCAGCATGGGAGGGGAGGGGATGGGTCTGGTCGGCCGGCAGTGGTGGCTGAGGTGACGGGGTTGACGGACCGGTGGGCGGATTGGGCACTGCTGGAGGAGGAGGGTGCGGTGTTTATGCCGGGAGGGGAGAATGACGGGGATGAGGGTGAAGGGGAAGGTGAGGAGGAGACATGGAGGGTGGTCGCGCGGTTCTTGACGCAAAAGCAGATCAAACTGGATTTTATGAGGCAGGTGTTAGCGTCAGTATGGCAGCCAGTGCGCGGGGTGCAGGTAACGGAGATTCAGAGGGGTTTGTTCTTATTTGTTTTTTTCCACAAAATGGATATGGACTACGTTCTGAATGGGGAACCCTGGGCTTTTGAGAACAATGCTCTTGTGTGTTGGGAGGTGGTGGACGGGGTGAATCCTGTGGATGTGAAGCTGGACATGATTGATATGTGGGTACAGCTGCACGACATGCCTAAGGGGGTACACATCTCATGCAATTCTGGAACAGGCAGGGAATTTTTTGGGCTCTTTTGTTAAGCATGATGAGCGTTTTGAGGGGGCATCATTGTTAACTTTTCACCGTATACGGGTGTCAATACCGGTTGATAGGCCACTGAGGAGGAGAATGAGATTGATGAAGAGAGACATGACTACAACTTGGGTTAATTTCTGGTATGAGCGGCTGCATAAGTTTTGCTATTTTTGTGGTTATATGGGTCACTTGCATATGTTTTGCCTACAAGCTAGGGAGGCGGAGGCGGAGGTGCCAGTGGATAGGTATTTGTACGGTCCGGATATGCGGGCTGGTGGTTCCCGGAGCGCTCCTAGAGCGGTTGGGGATAGCTGGCTCGTGCCGGTCGGTGGGAAACCACGTCCATTGGTGAAGCCACGGATGATTGGGGCAGTAGAAGGGGACAGGAGAAGTGAGAGAGTAACGCCCACGTGTATGTCTGAGGATGAGGTGGTGGTGGCTACGGCAAAGCATCGTAGACATGTTACGGGGAGGGGGGAGGATGGTGTGGCGGAGGAGGGAGTAGTGACAGATGGTTCAAAAAACTTGCCAATGGCGGGAGCTGGAGTCCAGCCCCGCCCGTCATCATTAGTACGTTAACCTGGAACTGTCGTGGCTTGGGCAATCCACACACAGTTCGAGAAGTTGTGGACATGGTGTCCCGTAAGAAGCCAGAGTTTGTGTTCTTGATGGAAACCAAGGTGGAAAGGAGTCAGGCGGAGAGAGTCCATGTCAGGCTTGGCTACGAGGGTTTGTTCTATGTGGATAATGACGGGTTAAGTGGGGGTATGGCACTACTATGGAGGAAGAACAACACGGCCAGGTTGTTGAGTTATTCGCCAAACCATATTGATATTGAGGTTAGTATGACAGGCAAGTTATGGCAGATGACATGTTTGTATGGTTGTCCGGATCGAAGTAGAAGGGAGGAAACCTGGGAGCTGCTGAGTGTGTTGAGAAGTAGATCTGGGTTACCTTGGGTGGTGATAGGGGATTTTAATAATCTTCTCTATCAACATGAAAAGAGAGGGGGGAATCCATATCCAAACAGCCTCCTGCGTGGGTTTGGGGAAACTGTTGATGAGTGTGGGCTAGTGCAGATGCCAATGCGGGGCTGCCAGTTCACTTGGGAAAAGAGTAAAGGAATGGTGAATTGGATACGAGAGAGGCTGGATAAGGTGTTAGTTACGGATGAATGGGGGAATATGAATGAGAATGCTAGGGTGGAGAATCTGCAGACTAGGAAAGTTAGATCACTCGGCTTTGTTCCTCTGTGTGAATGCAATCACCATGCGTAGGGTAAGAGGGCCGAGGAGGTTCAGGTTTGAAAATGCGTGGCTATTGGATGAGGGGTGCAAGGAGGTGGTGGAGACAGCCTGGCAGGAAGGGAGGCCGGAGGGCCTGTTGCACTGTCAACAGGTGTTGAACTCTAAAGAAGGAAGTGTATATATGTATTGCGATAATGAACTGAATGAATAGAGTACAGGAAGCCTATGCTCATATACAAGCTAAAGGGAAACTCCTAACCACTTATTTCAAAATTCAAATGGGTAGTTAGGATACTTCCTCTAACAACCTACTAACACTCCCCCTCAAGTTGGAGCATAGATATCAAACATGCCCAACTTGTTATATATATATGAAACCCGATTTTTACACAACCCTTTCGTGAATATGTCAGCCAGTTGATCACCGCTCCGAACATGTGTAAGTGATATGAGTCCTTGCTCCACTTTTTCCCGTACAAAATGGCAGTCAACTTCAATATGCTTCGTCCGCTCGTGAAAGACCGGATTATTCGCGATGTGTATGGCAGCACAGTTATCACACCACAAATCTATCGGTAACTTCACTTCAACACCCACTTCTTTTAGAATGTTACGCACCCAGACTATTTCGCTCGCCACATGAGCCATAGCTCGGTATTCCGATTCAGCACTTGAACGTGACACCACATTCTGCTTCTTACTCTTCCACGAGACCAAATTGCCTCCTACAAACACACAATAACCTGTCATAGACTTCCTGTCACCTGGTGAACCAGCCCAGTCTACATCGGAGAATGCCTCAACACGCATATACCCGTGGTCAGCATAAAGGATCCCTTTTCCAGGAGCACCTTTCAAATATTTCACAATCCGAACCGCCGCTTCCCAGTGAGTCTGGGTTGGTGCACTCATGAATTGACTAACCACACTCACTGGAAATGCAATATCTGGACGGGTAATTTTGGTAAGAAACTGATGCGATGGGGGGGGGACCAGTTTCATAAATTTGGCCAACGCATTGGACAGCTGCGGAGACAGCAAGAGAGATTCCATGATGTAACGGATCAGGATGCTTTGGCCGAGTTTCAACACAATGAGAATCAATTAAAGCAGTTGGAGGCCCAGGAGGATGTGTTTTGGAGGCAGCGTGCGAAACAACACTGGCTACGGGGTGCAAATACTAACACGAAGTTCTATCACAGGTATGCTTCTGCCCGTAGAAAGAAGAATTTTATTGCTAGTCTTAAAAATGATGATGGTCAATGGGTGGAGGGTACTGATATGCATTCGGTGGTATTGGAGTACTTTAATAGCATATTTACTTCTAATAATATGAGCTGTGATGATCCCCTTTTTAATGATTTTGCCCCCCGTGTGTCGAATGAGAATAATGAGATGTTGAATCAGCCTTTTACGAAAGAAGAGGTAAAAATAGCGTTGTTTGCTATGTACCCGGATAAAGCACCAGGCCCGGATGGAATGAATCCGGGTTTCTACCAGCATTTTTGGTCTATTGTGGGCGAAGATGTGTCTGGTTTTATTCTGCATGCTTTGAACTTTGGAATATTCCCAGAAAGCCTGAATGATACTAACATAGTTTTGATTCCTAAGAAGGAGGTCCCGGAGACTGTTGCAGAGTTGAGACCGATTGCGTTGAGCAATGTCATTTATAGAATAATGGCAAAAATGATGGCGAACAGAATGAAGAATTTGATGGTTGATATCATCTCGGAATCACAGAGTGCATTTATTCCTGACAGATTAATTACAGATAATATCTTGGTGGAAACAGAGGTGGGGCACTACTTGAACAGGAAACAGTGTGGTGTAGTAGGCTGGAGTGCACTGAAATTGGATATGTCTAAAGCATATGATAGGATGGAGTGGAATTTTTTGGAAAAAATGATGAGGGCGCTGGGTTTTGGTGACAAATGGGTCAAACTAATAATGTTGTGTGTGACAACAGTGAGCTATACGGTGATGGTGAATGGGGAGGTGGGTGGGTGTGTCAAACCGACTCGTGGCCTCAGGCAGGGAGATCCTCTTTCCCCTTGCTTATTTATTTTCTGTGCTGAGGCTCTTTCGATGTTATTACAGAGGGAACAGATAACAGGTTCTATTCATGGATGTAGAGTGGCAAGGGGTGCTCCTCCGGTGTCCCATTTATTCTTTGCGGATGATAGTCTGCTTTTCTTTAAAGCAAATATTCACGAGGCTAATGTTATTAAAAAATGTTTGGAGAGGTATGAGAAGCTTTCTGGACAGGTGGTGAATTTTAACAAGTCAAATATATGTTTTAGCCGGAATACCCAACATATGGCTAGAACGCAGGTGGCAAGCTGTCTCGAGGTAGTGCAGGCAAATAATTTTGGGAAATATCTGGGCCTCCCATCATTTGTGGGCAGAAATAAAAGAGCAGTTTTTTCCTATGTGGAGGGAAAGATCAGGCAGAGGATTGGATCGTGGAGCACAAAGTTATTGTCTCAGGCTGGTAAGGAGGTCTTATTGAAAAGTGTGGCACAATCTATGCCAACTTTTTCAATGAGTGTTTTTTTGCTGCCTAAAACAGTTTGCCAATCCATTGAGAGAGCCATGAATAGATACTGGTGGGGAAGTGGGAATGATAGGGGATACATTGGAAGGCATGGGATAAATTATGTATCCCCAAAGAAGTTTGGTGGTCTGGGTTTCAAGGAATTGAGAGCTTTTAATCTGGCTATGTTGGGCAAGCAGGCGTGGCGTTTTTTGACAAACCCAGATTCGCTGGTCGCAAGAATATATAAAGCCAGGTATTACCTCACTTCTAGTTTTGTTGACGCTACTATTGGTAATTGCCCAAGTTTTTGTTGGAGAAGTATAATGGCAGCACATCCAATAGTGGTAGCTGGGATAAGGCGCAGGATTGGAAATGGTGAGACAACTCTGATTTGGGGACACCCATGGCTCCAGGATAATCCAAGCCCCTTGGTACAAACAATTATGCCTGAAGAGTTAAGAGAAGCACGAGTAGCAGGTTTGATAGATTCACAAACACGAACATGGGATCCACATATATTATCTGATTTATTTATCCCTGAGGATGTGAGCAGAATAGTTAAAATTCCTGTTAGTCCTGATTATGATGATTCATGGTACTGGATGGGTGACCCAAAAGGAATTTATTCAGTAAAGAATGCCTACAGGCGTATTATTGGTGATTATGAGAACAACCCAGGTGATTTTGATAAATGGGTTACAGTGTGGAAATTGAAAGTACCACCAAAGTGGAAGACTTTTTTATGGAGAGTAGTATGTGATATTTTACCCACTACCACGAATTTAATTAATAAGAGGGTAGAGATTGACCCGGTTTGTCCTATGTGCATGATGACTAATGAAGATGTGTTGCATGCGTTAGTATATTGTGAATATTCTGTATTAGTTTGGAGTATAACACGATTACCCATCACAAACATTGTTACAGATTCGTTTGCAGCATGGCTAGCTGGGGCTATGGTGATTTTAACAGAGGAGCAAACACAGCTATTGGTGGGTGTTTTGTACAATATTTGGAGAGGCCGCAAAGAGGCCAAGTCACGGCCACAGGCTATTGTGAAGGGGCCGGCGGTTTTGCTCGAAACATATGGTGGGGTGCACGGCCGAGCCAAGCAAGGAGGAGTACAGCGCCACTCTGAACCGGAGTTGCCAGATTATCACATGCGATGCTATATAGATGCGGGGTATCGGCAGGAAACCGGGGAGGCTACCTATGGGATTGTGTTATTAGAGCCTGGAGGCTCGTTTGTGGCAGCAAAGAATGGAAAATCACCCTCTTGTTTTTCACCACTCATGGCGGAGGCTATGGCTTTTAAAGAGGCACTGTCCTGGTTAGTTGAAAGAAGTATCAATTCGGCCAGTCTGCTCACGGACTGTATGGTATTACGTACCACCATTCACCACCAGACTACACCCATCCACTCGTATGCGGGTTTAATAATTGACCAGTGCAGAACAATGTTGTCTTATTTAATTTTGTTTCGTTAAACTATGTGTCTAGACAGATTAATTTACATGCTCATACTTTATCTTCGTTAGCTTTTACTCAGGAACATTCTAAGTATTGGGATTCTATCCCGCATGATGCTATTATGGCGTTCTTTAATTAATACAATCGACAGATTGACTTTTCAAAAAAAAAATAAAAAAAATTAGGTTATTGGTTTAAAAAAATGAGATTAATCTACTTTTTATACTTACAATTTTATTGAAAAGGAAAAAACTTGTTAGGAATATTTTGTAAATTTTGATGAGCCGAATGTATTTTTGAAAAATCAAGTAGTCCCCATTTTTATTCTATTTGAGTCAGTTTGAGTATACGGAGTATGGTGCACCCATATCATGCAACCCATGTACAAGTCTGGAAGATCATGATTTATTTGAAGAAGTTAAGCGGGATTATAGCTTAACATAATTATGATGCGGATAAGTCACCAAGAACCATGTTAGAGGAGTTGGAAGAAACATGTGTGAGCTATGCTAAATAAACCTAAGTTCGAATCTCAAGTGAAGTATTTTTAAGCTGCATTTTTAAGCTTGGGAGACTAGCTTGGACCGTATGGGAGACTAGCTCTGACCGTATAACCGTATGGGAGACTAGCTTGGACAGTATGGGAGACTAGCTCAAGGTCAAGTATATTGGACCATATACTGTATGGGAGACTAGCTTGGACAGTATGGGAGACTAGCTCAAGGTCAAGTATATTGGACCATATACCGTATGGGAGACTAGCTCAAAGTATACCAAACCTTGAAATTGAGACTAGCTAAAAGAGAGACTAGCTAACAATATGGAGACTAAGTAAAATGCACAAGTGTCACAAAAGCCATGCACCAAATGGAGAAACATACCAAGTATGGTGGACCAAGCTTAAATTCGAAACATAGCATCTCACCATGAACAACTATGAAGTTTTTACAGAGGTTCCAGTATATTATTTTACAAGGATCATGAAGGAGAAAATATCTGATATATTTTCATATGAATATCAAAGTTTTTACGGTGGAATCGGAGACGCTTGAAGAAGGCTGATTCGCGGAGAAATTATTTTATACTCAAGCAAGAATCAGCAGATAAATTATTTGATCAACTTGACATGTCAGAGCATTTATGAAGGACAAGAAATATCAAGCTTGCTGCGCCGAACTTATTCAAATTTTGGAGGCTACAAAATTCAAGACACGGCAACGGGCAAATTATTCAAATCATCTGACAAAAAGGAGAAATGACATCTACCTAATATTTCAGATCAAGTTGACAATATCTTTTGATCAACTACAATTCAAAATGGACGATCGAGATCGAAAGATGATCAACGGGCAAATAGCTTTCACTAGCTATAAATTGTCCAAGCAGACTTGAAGACAAGCAGAAGTTCAGAGATAAGAACCCCAAGTGATTGAGCAGTTCAACAACTTGAACAACGGCTAAGACATACAAGCAAAAGATACAAGCTTTTTTTTAATTAGCCGAAAAGGGGGAAACAGAGCTTCATAGAATTAAATTCAAGTCTGAGTGAGAGAGAAATTTTATTTCTTTGTAATATTCTCTACTGAGTGTAGAAAGAGGGCGGAGTAACTAGAGAGAGTGAAAAACCCTGGTTGAGTGTAGCTTTGTGCGTAGCCCTCGTGGTGAAGGGCAGAGTTACAAGAGGAGCTTGTGAAAACCCTGTGAGGAGTGTAGCTTTGTGTGTAGCACTCGTTGTAAAGGGCAGAGTAACAAGAGGAGCTTGTGAAAACCCTGTGAGGACGTAGCTTTGTGCGTAGTTCTCGTGGTGTAGGAGTACAGCTTGGTGCGAAGTACTCGGGAAGACGAAGTAACAAGAGGAGCTTGCGAAAAACCTTGGAGGAGTGTAGCTTTGTGCGAAGCACTCGGAGAAGTGTCGGTGGACACGTATTCACTATTGTATCTGAGTGATCGAAGAATAGTGAATTTCCTCCTTGAAGTGAAAGGAGAAGAGTGGACTAGGAGGATTACACCACCTCTGAACCACTATAAATCTATCTCTCTATTTACTTACTGCTAATATATTTTGTGCATGCTTATTCTAACTGTGAACTAACCCGATTACGATTTATTGCTTATCTTTATCTGTCTGGGTTTGATAGTTCCCACGTTTGCATGCAAGCCAAACTTTACGTACATCATCCTTGAACCATATCAAGTGTTTCTAACGTGTTGCATGTTTAGAATCTCTCTTTGAGCATCACACTAATTAAGCATAACACTTTACCGCTACTTATTTCACTACACACTCTAAGTTGTTTATCTTGTTAATGCTTGTTACTTAGAGTTGAAATTATCAAAGTGTTATTTGCCTTGTGTGTTTTCGAAGAAAGTTTAAAAAGTTAGAGAAGTCTATTCACCCCCCCTCTAGACTTCTCGCCACCCTTTCGGGACCAACAAAACTTAATTATTTATGATTTATTACAATTTGATTGTTCATTCTAATACACAGTTTTGAGAGAAATAGTTATTAGATCACTTACTGAATTTTTGTTTTTAAAAATTTAAATCAGTTGTTAAATTAAAAGACGGTGCATGCCCAATACTTGCACAGAGATGAACAAATTTAAACAAATAATTATGAAACTGATATAAAGTAATTAGAAAAATGATGTATTCTTTATTTTCGTTGAAAACAAAAAAGTTAACTTGAAGAATTTTATCTCACCGAATATTTTTTTTAATTGTATTACAGATTTGGTGGCGTTTGTAAAGTAATCTGTAATATAAAACAAATAATTATGAAACCGATATAAAGTAATTAGAAAAATGATGTATTTTTTATTTTCGTTGAAAACAAAAAGGTTAACTTCAAGAATTTTATCTCATTGAATATTTTTTTAATTGTATTATATAGGTTTTGGTGGCGTTTGTAAAGTAATCTGTAAAATAAAACAGTACATATTTCAAGAGTGATTCTGATTATGGTAATTGATTTCACGAGTAGTCTAATTGAGGTTGATCTATGACCAAAACAAAATGAATAAACACAGATTCTGCAAAATGATGATCTAAATTGCATATTAAATATAAAAACATAAGAAATGGAAAAATGGACTTAGCTTTTTGTAGATCCGAATTTTTTGGAGTTTATTTATCTTCAGTAATAGCATCTAATCTAACACCGGAGAATTCAATAGAATGGAGAATATTAAAAGGAATCGCAACAAAACGGAAGAAAAAGGGAGGAATCAGAAAGAATCGTAACGAAGAAGATGTGTTGCCCCGTCGTGGTCTGCAGAGGGAGAACATGATGACAGTCAAATGGGTTAAAAGTCTTGATATGTGATGATAATGAGAATTTTGTAATTACGACTAAAAATGTTGTATGTTAAGAAATCTTTAATAATTTGTATTTTAAAAAAATAATAATTTGTACTTTCTTTATCATTTTGATAATATTATTAATCTGGGTAATTTATTTTAATTTCAAATATTTTCAGTTGTATTTTTATAATTAGACTTATATTATATTATATTAGTTTTATATTATGTCCTAATGCAATTTATATTAATTAATTTTTGAAACTCTTTATTATTATTTTCAAAAAAAAAATGAAACTCTTCATTATAAAATGTGTATTGTTATTTGTATTACCAATGTATGTTAATAGCCGTGATTAATAGTGATGGCCTGATGGAAGAATCCCTTGGCTGCATCATTTAATTATACTAACTGACTGTTCAGTCTCCAATAACAACCAGTTAATGTATTCTCTTCAAATAATATTTGAACTAAATATGTACAGACTGAAATTATTATAAATACATGTAAATAGAATATTTTCAGGGTTTGGACTTGATTTCATATTACAGTTGGGCAGAAAGTATGATGTAATTGGTAGTGTATTTAATTTGGATTATATATATATATATATATATATATATACACACGCACAAAATATTGATGTTACTCATTTAAAAAATAGATTTTGATACAAAATATGTTATATTTAAAGTTTAATCTGTTGAATATATTATATTTAACTACATTAGAAAGATAATAGTGGTACTGGGTATTAATTGTATAGTATTAGCATGTATTTAGTTTTATGGTTTTTTTTATGTTTTTTTTTGTTTGTTTAAGTATTCTTCGTGTTTGTTATAACAATTGGGTTAATGATTTCTTTACTTTTTATACTCTAAACAAATTAAATCATTTATGATCTACATTAATTTATTTAATTTCAAGTCATTTTTCAGAATTTAAAAATAATAAACCAAATCATAACATATATTTTATTTTGTATTTTTGTATTTAATCTTTTTTAATTAATACTATACTATTACAGTATTACTTTAACCAACCATTTGATTGATTTCTGCATTATTTGTATGAAAAGTTATATTGCATACGTTATATTATTTTTGAACTTTATATCCATAATTATGAATAGTTTTAGAACTGGTCCCAATATTTTACTTCTTACACATTATGCATTTTTGGGCTCAAAAAATGAAAATATCCAAGGAAAGTCAATTTATTTGCATGAGCATATGGATATCGGTAATCACATCAATTCTCAAAATGATGACATGCCAATTCAAGGTGTACAATTCAACACTCCGACAAGCAATGAGTTTCCAAATGGTCTCAACATTTTTAACATATGGGGACTCTACTGTTTGTTTGAACACTACACAAAATGTAGTTTACAAATAAATTTTCAATAATTTGTAATACTTTTGAATTTTCAATGTCATAACCTATTTTTAATATTATTCTGTATTTATGTAATACTAATTTTACATCTTACAATGCATTCGGTTTTCAAAAAATATTTATACTTCAATTAAAATAAGACTTAAGAATTATTAATAATTTCTTAATATAAATACAATATTTCTAATTTTTAGTCCGTGCATTGCACGGGTGAAATACTAGTTAATTACATAAAGACATATTTCTATAAGATTATTGGTAAAGCTCAAATTTAGATAACCTATGTGCTGGCACAACAATCAAGGGAACATTTTTCTTAGTGACTATCCCAAATTTATCAGATAGGTCAAGATTTTCACCTTTAGGAAGATGCCAGTCAAAGGAGTGCAACAGTGAACTCAAAATATAAATAAGCATTTTCTCCGCCAAGGGAATGCCGGCACAAATTCTCCTTCCAGATCCAAATGGCAAAAACCTATAATCATTGCCTGTATAATCTAAAACAGAAGTTTGGTTAAGGAACCTTTCAGGCCTAAACTCCAAAGGATTGTCCCAAAGTTGAGGGTCTCTATGTATTGCATACATATTCAGAAGGACTCTAGTGCCCTTAGGAATTGTGTATCCGCCAACTTGTGTAGTATGAGTTGGGCACCTAGGGACTAGAAGTGGTAATGCAGGGTATAAACTGAATGTCTCCTTCACAACTGCATCCAAATAGCTAAGCTTTGGTAGATGGACCTCTTCAACAATATTGTTTATTCCTACAATATCATCTAATTCCTTTTGGACCTTTTTCATTATCTCTGGATTATCAAATAATGTTGTCATAACCCACTCCACCATTGTGGATGTGGTGTCCGTCCCCCTATCACAATATCCTATATAAAAATAGTAAACTATAAGTTGAAAAAAGAAGTAACAAAGTAATTAGCAGCTAGCATTGGTTCAAAAAAAAAAAAAAAAAGCAAGCAGCTAGCATTAATAATGACTTTTAATTATAAAGTAAAATGACTTTTAATTCTAGACTACGTAAAATGGTATTATATGAATTAAATTTTATATTTCTTGAAGTAATTTGTTTGATTTACTTGTAGCACTTTTAGTAGATTCAAACATTGCAACCAATTGAAGCATAAACAATACTACATATACCAAAAAAATTGACTTAATATTCAATTTAGTCCTCGATTATAGTGATTTTTCTCGATTTAGTCATAAATGTCTTTTTGTGCTTAATTGGGTACTCGACTTCGATGATTTTACCTAATTGAGTTCCCAGTAACTATACTTGATAATTTCCCCTCGATTAATGCACAATTTAGTTTTTGACTGTAGTTATTTTGCAGAAATTAGTCCTTGACTATAGTAGTTAATACCTAGTTTAGTCATCAACTATATATGGTGATTTTTCTCGATTTAGTACTTTATTCTAACAGATGATGACTCAATTAGGTAAAATCATTAAAGTCAATGACCGAATTAAGCACAAAATGACGTTTATGACTAAATTGAGAAAAATCACTATAGTCGATAACTAAATTTGTATTAACTCAAAAAAATTTATATAAATTAAAATTTTGTATCATTTATATGAGTTTATTTGATTAATAAAGTTTGACAATTCCTCATGTAGTGAATATGGAAGTTAAAGACACTATTTGATACAAAAGTTTGATGGTACAAACAATATAATTCCCTTTTATAGATGATGTGTTTGTGACAATAAATTATTAGTGTGTCGAAAATGAATATTTTCAACTATTAGAAAGTCATTGGAAATGTCAAGCACCTTGTGCTTAGATGACATGTAGTGACCTCTCTCATATGGAAGGTCACGAGATCGAGTTGTGGAGGCGGAATAGATACTATAGTGTAATGGAGTTAGTAGAAAAGTGATTGGAAATTGGGTCAAGTGAGATTGTCTCATGAATCCTATGCTCAAATGTTATACTAATCATGAATGAATTTTTTGTTCCTTATAATTGAAAATGTAATACTTTTTTCATTTTTTAGTAAAAGTATTATATTTTCCATCAAAACTATTACATTTTCCATAATAAGTAATGTTGGCAAGTACTCCTTACTTATAAGAGAAAATATAATACTTTTGAGGATAAATGTAATACTTTTAAATCGAAATGTAAAAGTATTACATTTTCCCTTAAAAGTATTACATTTATCCTTATAAGTAAGAAAAATTTTATTCCTAATTAATATTACATTTGAGTATATATATGTATGACAGTTGTGTATCACAATCATTCATGTTTATCAAATATATACGTGAATTGGTGAAATTCTCTCTCCCTGGTATCTAGGGTTTTTCATGTCTCTCCCTGGTTTCTAGGGTTTTCATCTTTTTCACCGCTTCCGGCAACTTTTTTCACGTTTTCCCCGTTTTTGATCGTTTGCGTAAGGTGTGCTGCTTCGTTGTCGCTCTCTGGTCTGTTTACGACTGTGAGTTCTGGACGTTCAAGGCATAGCGCAGGGTTGTGCGGAGATCACGCTGGACGATGAGGAAACCGGCGTCCGGTTTGGAGAGGAGGCGGGTGCGGTGGAAGCCGAGGGTTTTGCGCAGCAGTATTGGCAGTTGGAAGGCCGCTTTCTGACCGATCGTAATGTTAAGTTTGATGTGATGAGGCAGGTTATGGCCTCAGTGTGGAGGCCATTGATGGGAATACAAGTAACGGAGGTGCAACCGAATCTATATCTCTTCACTTTTTATCATGATACGGACAGGGCTTATGTGTTAGAGAATGGCCCTTGGGCGTTTGAGAATGCCACTCTGGTATATGTCAGCCTTTGCGTCCTGGCGAGCATCCCTCTCATGTAACATTGAACATGATAGATTATTGGATACAGGTACACGACTTGCCAGTCGGATACCGAACAGATAAGGTTTTGGAGAAGGTGGGCGATTACTTATGGCTTTTTCACCGTTTGGATGAAAGGAATTTTGTAAGGCCGTGGACTAAATTTTATAGGGTCAAAGTCACGGTTGAAGTAACGACACCGTTAAAAAGGCGTATGAAGATGATTTTGTGGGATAATACGTGGACATGGGTGAATTTTCGCTATGCACGTTTGCATATGTTCTGTTATTTTTGTGGAAAATTAGGGCATACGGATAAATTCTGTCTTGATGCACGTGTGTCCGGGCTGAAACCTGAGCAATATCCGTTTAGTGCAAGTTTGAAGGCGGGTGGCAACTCACCGGCAAAGGCGGTTGGGGAAAATTGGTTGCAAAAATGGGAGCAAAGGCACCGAGAGTTAGGGCTTGGCGGTGGGGAAGAGGATACTGTTCGGGTTTCATGCATGCATGCAAACGGTACGGGGGGCGGGTCGGTTACGCTAGAGGAGGGTCGTCGTGGTGTGTCGGGGGTGGGGGGTGCTTCAGCCAGTTGGTGCAGGCCGGCCTCGGTGGCTTATAGGGGAAACCTTCGGGGGGAGGGGGAAGAGGGAGTACGGGTGGATCCGAAAAGGAGAAGGGGTGAGGAGAGGGAAGTCACGGGAGGTGTGGTGGTGGAGGAGGGGGTGATGTTGGTTGATTCTGATTCTACTGTTTTGGCGGGACCTGTTGATCAGGCCCGCCCTTCCCAATGAGTATTCTAAGTTGGAACTGCCGTGGCTTGGACAATCCACGGACAGTTCGAGAGATTGTAGACCTGGTTTCCAAAAGGAAGCCGGATTTTGTGTTCTTGATGGAGACGATGGTGGATAGGAGTCATGTGGAGAGGCTCCGTGTGAGGATTGGTTTAGAGGGTGGTTTTGGAGTGGATAGTTAGAGGCAGAAGGGTGGTATGGGTTTCTTATGGGCAAAAAATAATAGTGCTCGATTGCTCAAGTATTCACAAAATCATATTGATCTACTGGTGTCTTTACCAAACCGTCACCATTGGAGGCTCACTTGTTATTATGGTTTTGCTCAAAGCACGAGGAGAATGGAGTCGTGGGACTTTCTACGATCACTTAAGGATGTATCTGACCTTCCTTGGGTGGTTATAGGGGGCTTCAACGATCTTCTTTATCAATCTGAGAAGAGGGGTAGACGGCCACATCCAGCTGGTTGTTTGGAAGGTTTTGGGGAAGCTCTTGTTGATTTTGGTTTGACGACTATTCCCATGATCGGGTATCCTTTCACCTGGGAACGGGGTAAGGGGACACCGGATTGGGTAGAGGAGCGGTTGGATAGGGTGGTGGGGGATACAGCTTGGAGGGATATTCATGATAAAGCCAGGCTATATAATATTCAAACACTGATGTCGGATCATACGGCCCTTTTTCTGGATATTTATAGCTCAGCTACAACACGGAGGCCGCGTAGTTTTCGCTTTGAAAATGCGTGGTTGGAGGATGAGGGGTGTAGGGGGGTCGTGGAGAATCAGTGGTCAAACACGCAGGGTATGGGGTTGCAGAAGAGGTTGTGGACGTGTGGCCAGGGTTTGAAGAAATGGAGAGGGGACCATTTTCATAAATTTGGTTCCAGGATTGATGCTATAAGGCGGGATATGAATGTATTGAGAGGCCGTATGGACCCGGATTCTTTGGGGTGGTTTAGCCAGTTGGATGAGCAATTGTGTTCTATTCTGTCGTAGGAGGAGACTTTCTGGAAACAAAGGGCCAAGCAGCACTGGCTACAGGGTGCTGATCGGAATAAAAATTTCTTCCACCAATATGCCACACACCGGAAGAGGAAGAATTATGTTTTGAAGCTCAAGGATGGGAAAGGGGTATGGAAGGAGGGGGATGGCCTTGTTTCGCTGGTCATGGATTATTATTCACAGATCTTTCAGTCCAGTGGTGAGGCCGGAGTGTTTCACGTGGATACCCTCACACCACGTGTCACACGAGAGCAGAACGATGATCTTCTTCATCCGTTTGAGCCTGAGGAGGTGAAGCACGCTTTGTTTTCCATGGGGAAGGATAAATCGACAAGGCCTGATGGCATGAATCCGGGCTTCTACCAGGCTTTTTGGGATCTCGTTGGTAAGGATGTTACTGATTTTGTGCTTAATTGTTTATCTCAATCATCCTTCCCCCTAGAATTGAATGATGCGAATATTGTTTTAATACCTAAGAAGGCAGCCCCTGAGTTTGTTGCGGATCTCAGGCCTATTGCTTTGTGTAATGTGGTGTATAAAGTAATGGCCAAGAAGATTGTTAATCGTATGAAACCGCTACTTGATAATATTATTTCCGAGTCACAGAGCGTTTTTCTGCCAGGCAGGCTTATCTCGGACAATATTCTAATTGTGTCTGAGGTTGGCCACTACCTACGAAGGAAACAGTTGGGGCAAGTAGGGTGGGCAGCACTCAAATTAGATATGGCCAAAGCCTATGACCGGATGGAGTGGTCGTTTGTGGAGCGTATGTTGTTGGGGCTGGGGTTTGATGAGAAATGGGTCGGACTAATTATGCTCTGTATACGGACAGTCAGGTACAGGGTGTTGGTGAATGGGAAGCCGAGCGAGGAAATAATCCTGTAACACCCCCCAAAAACAAGACCTAAAAACAAGTCTTAACACATGCAGATTAACAACAAAACTAGCACAGAGGAAGATAAACGGAAACTAGATAAAAGAAATCCAAACAGGGGTGTTATGCCACGTATACCACACTAGGTAACGCTAAGGCGACAATCTGCAAGTGTATCACACTAACCCAAAACATCAGTCTAAAACAATCTAAAACCATTGGCGCGCAGGCCACAAAAACACAGTTTAAAGATACAGGTGCTAAGCTACCAGGCTCTAGACATCGCGCTCGACTACTCAACACCTGAAAGAACACAAAGATAAACATAGGGGCGACGCCCGGTCAGCGAATAATGCTGGTAACCCACCAATACCGTTAAGTATCATAAATAGGTAGATATAAGATATAAAAACCATTTTCGAAACGGAATACATATATATAAGTCAAAAGCCAAGATCAAAAGACAACACAAGACTCACCACTCACAAGGATAACACCGGGAACACATCCCAACCACAAAGGTTAACCACACACAAGGATAAAGACTCACCCAACGGCAACACGTGCCAAAACACCACAAGCCTCCGTGACTACACACGTCACGAGAGAAGATCACACAACACCGGCTTCACAAGCCCTCGCAACATCACCCATCGCGAGTTGGTATGTCTTCCTTATGCCCTGTTCAAACCTTATGGCTACTGATGGGCATATTTTACGCTCATATTTTAGGTACATCTTTATAATATTTTTATATTAATTATTTAATATTATCTAATAATTAGTTCTTTTTATATACATAGTATAATCTATTCTTATACTATATATAATATATATAATATATAATTTATAAGAGTACATACTACGTACTTAATACTATATATATATAATATACAATATAATATATAATATAATATATATAATATAGAATGCATTATAGTATACATATAATGCGTACTACATTATAATTACTTTTATATATATATATATATATATATATATATATATATATATATATATATATATATATATATATTATAAATCTAAACTTTGCAATTGATTTTTTCTTTTTTGTACAGGCATGCATCATAATAACATGGCTGGAATTGTGGAAGACTCAGGCATAAGGCAAAATAATAGGAAAAATGAGTGGTAGAAAATGATTGGGAAAATATATAAATAGTTAAGGTTTTCTATTGTAAAATGTTCATTCTTCCCCTCTCGAATATTCTTTAAGGTTGTTATCAATGCCCATTCGCGGCCAATTTCTTGTTTGGTTTAGTGAATTGAAGCCCCGGAGTTCATTACGCTGTAAGGTTATTTATTTATTTTTATTATATATTTTTTATGCATTTGAGTATTAAATATTCTTCTAAATTATTTGAATAGTTGTATCATTTAATTGCTAGGGAGACCTACTAGTTATTTATTTGATATAATTATTTGCTATATTAGATAATGTTGTGCTACAAATTATTCTAATATTCAGTAGCAACTGAGGTTAATTATTGACGGCTTAGTGATAATTGGTCTCGGGTAGAATATTTTCCTAAATTAAATGCAACCGCTTGTGCTTGTGTTATTTAGTTTGTCGGTTTTCCTAGTTCCTATTGCTGCTATTAAATTAAATCTATAGCGCTTGTCTTAGATTATTTAGTAGTTAGGGGTAATTAAACCGTTTGTGCTTTATTTACCTACAACTAAGGGAAAACAGAAATGAAATAATTTCCCGACAAATATTCAATTGCATATTAATTACTTTACTAATCAATGATCAGTGTTAAATTCCGGTGGTGGATCTTTACTAACCAAAGTCTCCTATTATAAGTGTTTTCGATATATTATTTCCATTGCTTTATTCGTTCAATTAAATTTCTTGTTTATTTAAATTCTCTTTTATTTTATCTTTATTCTCGATATATTCCAAACCCCCCTTCCTTTAATTTGAGCACAAAAGTTAAACTAGTTACTCCTCGTGGGATCGATCCTTACTCCCGCTACTACGTTTGTAAGGTTTTAATTTGGAAGCCTACGACAGCTCACCAAATTTTGGCGCCGTTGCCGGGGAGCTTTTCTTGTTTATTTTGTGTTTATTTAATTATTTATTTGTTCATCTGTTTTTCTCGCTAATTTGTCCCATAAAAATTTAAAAAAAAAAAAAAAACATTTTCTTTCGTTACCTTTACATAATCGCTGCAATATATTTTCTTTTTGTTTATGCCTATAACTCGATCTGCTAATCAAAAAATCTTGCCGTACGATCCGGAAATTGAAAGAACTGTATGCAGGTGGAAGAAACAAGCTTTGAGGAAATTGGAGTTTAGTGATCTGGCTACCGACCCTCAACCTTCCAACAATTCTGATTCAGAAGGGGAACCCATGGCTCAAAATCGGACTTTAAAAGAGCTTGGAGCTCCAAATTTGGATCAGCAACCTTTATGCATCACTTTCCCTGCTCTGGATGCTAATGTACAATTCGAACTAAAATCTGGATTAATTCATCTTTTGCCTTCTTTTCATGGACTTGCAGGTGAAGACCCTCACAAGCACTTGAAGGAATTCCATGTGGTGTGTTCAAGTATGAAACCCACAGGGGTTACTGAAGAACAAATCAAGTTGAGAGCCTTCCCATTTTCTTTGAAAGATTCAGCGAAGGATTGGCTATATTATTTACCTTCCGGAAGCATCACCACATGGAATAACTTGAAGACAATGTTCCTTGAAAAATATTTCCCAGCTTCAAGGGCGGCCAACATTAGAAAGGAAATCTGTGGTATAAGGCAAAACAATGGAGAGTCATTGTATGAATATTGGGAGCGTTTCAAAAAGTTATGTGCAAGCTGCCCACACCATCAAATCAGTGATCAATTACTCATTCAGTATTTTTATGAAGGACTTTTTCCTATGGATAGAAGCATGATTGATGCCGCAAGCGGCGGTGCTTTAGTTGACAAGACACCGGACGCTGCGAGAACACTAATTGCAAACATGGATGCAAATTCTCAACAGTTTGGCAATAGACTTGTCCAACCGTCTAAGCAAGTGAATGAGGTAAATATTTCTGCTCTTGAACAACAAATTACTGGTTTAACTACTCTTGTTCGTCAATTAGCAGTAGGCAATATGCAAACTGTAAAAGCATGTGGAATTTGCTCGGTAGTTGGGCACCAAACTGATGACTGCCCAACTCTTCAAGAAGTTGAACAAGTCAACATGGCTGGAGGTTTTCCTGGACAACCTCAAGGTAAGTATGATCCATTTTCTAATAAATATAATCCTGGATGGAGGGATCACTCGAACCTTAGCTATGGGAACTCACAAGGGAACCAGTTTGTTCAGAATCGTTCCAACTTTCAACAGTATAGACAACAATTTCCTTCCAGCCAACAACCAGCCCAAAGCTCTAGCTCAGGTATGAATCTAGAAGATATTGTTAAATCTCTTGCTACTAACACTTTGCAGTTTCAACAAGAAACACAACTATTCCAACAAGAGACAAGAGCTAGTATTCAAGAAACAAAGGTTAGTATTCAAAACTTAGAAAGGCAAGTGGGCCAACTAGCAACTACGGTAAGTCGGTTGGAAGCACAGAGCTCTGGCAAATTACCCTCTCAAACGATCGTTAATCCTAAAGAGAATGTAAGTGCAATTACTGTGGGAAGTATGTCGCTGGAAAAGAATGTTGATTTAGATAAGGAAATAAGTGCAGGAATCATTGCCAACAATAAAGAGAAGTCCCAAGGTAAGCTTTCTTCTTTTTCTGATTATGAACCAGTACCCCCATTTCCTCAAGCTCTTTTAGAACCAATAAGAGGAAACTCAAATAATGATCTGTATGAGACCTTTCGTGAATGTGATGCTAATAAACCACTTTTAGATTCTATGGAAAAAGTACCTCGCTATGCAAATTTTCTAAAAGAGGTACGCACTTTGAAAAATAAACAAAATAAAGGAATTGATGAAGTGAAAGTGCACGAGACTGTCTCTATGGCTAGTCAACGCAATCTTCCTGAAAAGTGCAAAGATCCAGGTATGTTTACTATTCCGTGCATGATAAGTGGTGTGAAACTTGAAAATGCTATGTTAGATTTAGGAGCTTCTATTAATGTGATGCCATATTCTGTTTATAAATCGTTAAATCTTGGACCCCTGAGCAAATCTACTATAGTAATTCAATTGGCTGATGGATCTACTACATATCCTAGGGGTGTGGTTGAGGATTTGCTTGATGAAGTTAATAATTTGGTTTTTCCTGCTGATTTTTATGTGCTTGATATGGAAAATAATAATAAAATTTCTCATATTTTGTTAGGAAGGCCATTCTTAAAAACTGCAAAAACAAAAATTGATATTCATAGTGGTATGCTTACTATGGAGTCTAATGGTAAACTTGTGACTTTTAATATTTATGATACCATGAAATCTCCTAGTGATGATAATTTTGCAATTTTTGTTGATTCTTTGAAGTTTGTTACATTTGATGAAATTGCTTCGAATGAAAAACAAAGAAATAATAAATCATCTTTGAGTACTAATCTGCATGAAGGGACTGTTTCTTTGAATACTCATAATCATCGAAGGTACTCAAAAAGACGATGGAAATTTAAAGATATATCATAAGTCGAGCCAACGACGATAAACAAAGGCGCTGCTTGGGAGGCAACCTAAGGTGTGTTTGTTCCATTTTTATTTTATTTTATTTTATTTTATTCCCTATTCTCATTCAATAACCCTTTTTCTGCATGTTTTTATTCAACATTGGGGACAACGTTGATAATAAGTGTTGGGGAGGGAATTTAGTTTTATTATTTGTTTGCATATGTCAAAATTTTCAAAAATTTTCACAAATATTTTCTTAGTATTTTATGCTAAATAAGTATTATTTTGAAAAATAATATTTTTTTTTCTTTCTTGGAATGCATAACATGATTGAATAAATAGTTTGGCAAGTTGTGATTAGTTTGTTAGCATCTCTTGTTTGATATGTAGTGGCTATATTAAGTAAGCAATAAACCTGTGAGTGTTTTGAGCCACTGACTGACACTTCGGTCTTATTTTCTTTCTTTTGTGTGATTTCTTCCATAATTTTGTTTCTCTAGAACTTGCCTTGATTCTCTTTTAAAGCTAATTAGACCATGCATGATTCAAATGTGATTAAGGCCATTATTTGACTTTGAGCCTCACTAGCCAAATAACTGGTTTGTCCTATGATTTATTTCCCTTTGTTAACCACTTTGAGCTTTATGGCCATTCCTTTCTTTATTTTGGACCACATTACAAGCCTTTTATATCTAAAATAATGCCTTCACCCAGCTGAATAACTAGTGGAGCAAATTTTGGATTATTTTTGTAATCTACGTGAGGTTGGGAAGGATAAGTGTGGGGGAGATCACTTACTCTTATTAATATGATTGAGAGTGAGGTGAGTTGTATCTTCGTTGCCAATATGTCGTTGGTCTTCTATGAAAAAAGAAAAGAGGAAGCAGTTCACGATTCAAAAAAAAAAAAAACATGAAAAATTGAAAAAAAATGAAATGGAAAAATGAAGAATATACGTTTGAAAAAGAAGAATATTGCTGAAAATTTATGAGAAAATGAAAAAGAATCATCAATTGATTTTGAGTTGAAGTTACTTCTAAATAAATGAAGTAAGGGGAAATTCTGGTAATACTGAGGAAGCATTCTGTACCTCAATGGGATGTGTTTTTTTTGATTGGAAATTGGGGGTGTTGGATTACTTGTATTTATTTGTTCCTCTAGTTTGAAGCTTTTGTTTAAGCTAATTTCCTAAAAATTCCCTACCTTAACCCTAGCCCCATTACAACCTGTGAAAAGTCCTTATGATTTGTGTCATGCATGACTCTTGTAGTGGTGATTGAGAAGATATGCAAGCCTATGGTAGATCAATTTTATAGGAATGAACTTGAGTGAAATTTATACCCATCAAACACTTGAGTGATGAGTGATATTCCTGTGAGGGCTTACTTATTTAGTTTTCTCCATTTTCAAACAGGGTGCTAACTTATTAATTGTAGGGTGTTCAGATTGTTGTTCATGATATGTTATGAGTTTTGGGAATTTCATTTCTATTTATTTCGCAAATAATATTTTTGCTTGGGGACAAGCAAACGTTTTAGTGTGGGGGAATTTGATGGGCATATTTTACGCTCATATTTTAGGTACATCTTTATAATATTTTTATATTAATTATTTAATATTATCTAATAATTAGTTCTTTTTATATACATAGTATAATCTATTCTTATACTATATATAATATATATAATATATAATTTATAAGAGTACATACTACGTACTTAATACTATATATATATAATATACAATATAATATATAATATAATATATATAATATAGAATGCATTATAGTATACATATAATGCGTACTACATTATAATTACTTTTATATATATATATATATATATATATATATATATATATATATATATATATATATATATTATAAATCTAAACTTTGCAATTGATTTTTTCTTTTTTGTACAGGCATGCATCATAATAACATGGCTGGAATTGTGGAAGACTCAGGCATAAGGCAAAATAATAGGAAAAATGAGTGGTAGAAAATGATTGGGAAAATATATAAATAGTTAAGGTTTTCTATTGTAAAATGTTCATTCTTCCCCTCTCGAATATTCTTTAAGGTTGTTATCAATGCCCATTCGCGGCTAATTTCTTGTTTGGTTTAGTGAATTGAAGCCCCGGAGTTCATTACGCTGTAAGGTTATTTATTTATTTTTATTATATATTTTTTATGCATTTGAGTATTAAATATTCTTCTAAATTATTTGAATAGTTGTATCATTTAATTGCTAGGGAGACCTACTAGTTATTTATTTGATATAATTATTTGCTATATTAGATAATGTTGTGCTACAAATTATTCTAATATTCAGTAGCAACTGAGGTTAATTATTGACGGCTTAGTGATAATTGGTCTCGGGTAGAATATTTTCCTAAATTAAATGCAACCGCTTGTGCTTGTGTTATTTAGTTTGTCGGTTTTCCTAGTTCCTATTGCTGCTATTAAATTAAATCTATAGCGCTTGTCTTAGATTATTTAGTAGTTAGGGGTAATTAAACCGCTTGTGCTTTATTTACCTACAACTAAGGGAAAACAGAAATGAAATAATTTCCCGACAAATATTCAATTGCATATTAATTACTTTACTAATCAATGATCAGTGTTAAATTCCGGTGGTGGATCTTTACTAACCAAAGTCTCCTATTATAAGTGTTTTCGATATATTATTTCCATTGCTTTATTCGTTCAATTAAATTTCTTGTTTATTTAAATTCTCTTTTATTTTATCTTTATTCTCAATATATTCCAAACCCTCCTACCTTTAATTTGAGCACAAAAGTTAAACTAGTTACTCCTCGTGGGATCGATCCTTACTCCCGCTACTACGTTTGTAAGGTTTTAATTTGGAAGCCTACGACAGCTCACCAGCTACCCCCAACCTTGTATCTTCTTTCTAACCATTACCTCCAGAATCCCCTGTACAGCCAAGTCCAACCTTATTCCGCCGAGACCGTCGTCCCCCACCAGCAGACCACCAACGAAACACCACCAATCACGGCAACACATGCCCGGATAACACAATGTTATCCCCCAATCACGTGAACCTTTCTCGAAGGAACACAACTCCATAATCACGTCACGGCCACCACGAGGACCGCTGCAATACCTTGGTGACTAGCGTCCCATACCTCTAATCGTGCAATCCAGGTAGAGCCACACACGCACCACCACTCGCACGAATCAAACAACGGATTACAATGAAGGTATGAAACATACTCAATCAAGGAACGGGTCACAGCCCAACGACAACAACGATGAATAACGCAAGTTATCATCAACCAAACGGAAGGTACAAACAACACACACGCTAGCATTAAGACAACAAACTAGCATGCTTATCAACGGGGAAACTCAAGATAGTTCCGAGGAACACACAAGACACCACTTGGTTCAACGAAACACAGTTGAACACTTAGCACGATTCAAGACACCAAAGATCCTACATGGATACCTATCATATAGCTCTAGACCTACGAAACATCAAGAAGACACTCAAATAGTTCCACAAAAGAACAACGGAAAGTCAAAAGATCAAATACCGAGACAACCGAAACACGGGGAACAAATCCCGAACCAAGCGCCACCGTGTACCCCGCGGGTGGACCCACGGGTAGGCCCCTACCCGTGGTTCTGCCCGCGGGTACACAACCCACATTCCCATGTACCTGCGGGTGGGTGGCGGGTAGGGCTCTCCCCTCCGTTCCGCCCGCGGGTACATGCTCTTGTGTAAAACAATCCCTTCGGGGATTTTCTTCTCCAAACACAAATTCAAGTCCAAAACACACCAAATCTCACCAAACACAACAAAATGACTTGAACCAAGGAACATGCCAAGCAATGGCACAAAGGAACCCTAAACACAAGCTCTAGATATGCAATATC
Source organism: Ipomoea nil (assembly GCF_001879475.1). Taxonomy (NCBI): domain Eukaryota; kingdom Viridiplantae; phylum Streptophyta; class Magnoliopsida; order Solanales; family Convolvulaceae; genus Ipomoea; species Ipomoea nil. Next base: position 371,398 of record NW_017619189.1, on the reverse strand, counting down.
ACAAGATAAATGCATAAACCCTCACATTTCATAGCAAAACACAAGTAGAATCCAAGAAATCATATATAGGTAAGCAAAATAGGTTTTGCAGAGCATGGGTTACCTCTTGAAGACCAAAAGACTTCTCTTACACCACAACAAGCTCTCCACTAAGCTCACTAGCCAAACCCACTTCAAGATCAAACCAAAAGATCATAAAGATCCTACCTTTAAGAAAAAGACAACTAAGATGGAACCAAAAAAACTAGACAAGCTTAGATCTTACCCTTCTAGATGCCCAAATAGGTGAAAGATTGAATCTTGGAAGCAAAACTTGGAATCTTGACAAAGGTCTCACTTGGCTTGAAGAACAAGCTACTCTTCTTTTCTAGAGAGAAGGTAGAGATATTTTTCTAGGAATTGTAAGGAATGAAATGAAGAAGTCTTCTAGGTTTAGATTACAACACTAGCTCTTGGTGAAAAGACAAGGATACCCTTACTAACTTTTAGAAAGTGTAATGAACAAGGGAACTCCTCTCAAAGCACAAGGTACAACACAACTTAAAGATTGACTAGTCAAATACTAGTCCTTGAGTATTAAAAATCAGGATTTTAGGAATCAATTCCTCAAGAGAAATAGAATTAATTACTCAATTAATTCATGGATTGGAGTGTGGATTTTTGGGGTGTCACAAATCCCGTCTAGGGGTTTAAGGCAGGGAGATCCACTCTCTCCGTATCTGTTTATTATATGTGCAGAAGGCTTGTCTCTGTTGTTGCAGGATGCTCAAGCTAAAGGACGAATACATGGCTGCAGGGTGGCTCGTGGGGCACCACCCATTTTGCATATCTTCTTTGCGGATGAAAGTTTTCTCTTCTTTAAGGCAAACATGCAGGAAACTCTGGAGGTGAAACATTGTTTAGAGATTTATGAACAGTTTTCAGGGCAATCTGTTAATTTTCATAAATCTAATATCTCTTTTAGCCGTAATACCAGCTTGGGGGACAGGAACGCCATTGCTATGGGGCTAGGAGTTGAGCAAGCTGAGGATTTTGGGAAGTATCTGGGTCTCCCCTCGGTTATTGGTAGGAACAGGAAAGTTGTTTTTTCATATGTTGAGCAAAAATTGAAGCAGAGGTTTGGTTCCTGGACTAAGAGGCTGCTTTCTATGGCAGGTAAAGAGGTACTACTGAAAAGTGTTGCACAGGCTATGCCCACTTACACTATGAGTATCTACCTGTTGCCTATGACATTATGTGCTTCGCTGGATAGGTTGATGAACAGATACTGGTGGGGTAAAAGCAATGTAGTGGATGGCATTCACTGGATGGCCTGGGATAAGATGTGTGTACCGAAGAAGCATGGTGGCATGGGTTTTAAGAGGCTGCATGAGTTTAACTTGGCTCTACTAGGAAAGCAAGGGTGGAGAATGTTGACTAGCCCGGAGTCCTTAGTGGCCAGGATCTTTAAAGCAAGATATTTTCCTAATGCTACTTTTTATGAGGCCACTTTAGGTGGTAATCCAAGTTATTTTTGGAGAAGTATAATGGCCAGCCAGGATCTTGTTCGTAGTGGTTGCAGGCGAAGAATTGGCAATGGAAGAATGACTAAAGTTTGGGACCACCCCTGGTTGCCTGACTCCCAGGATCCGTTTGTACTTTCAGATCAGACTGCGCAACATTCTGACCTGATGGTGGCAGATTTGATAAATTATGAACACGGGAATTGGAATCAAGAATTAATATCACAAATATTTATTCCCAGGGATGTTAGTTTGATTTTACAGACCCCGGTGTGTGTGGATTTTAAAGATGATTGGTTCTGGATGGGTGATTTAAGGGGAGTTTATACGGTTAAAAACGGTTATAGGCGGCTTGGGGAGATTTATGCCCCATGTGATGCAGTATGGAATAACATTTGGAAATTACAGGTACCCCCCAAATGGAGAATATTTCTATGGAGAGCTATCACAAATGTTTTACCAACAATTACTAACCTGGTTAAAAGGAGAGTGGAGATCCCAAATGTTTGCCCTGCTTGTGGTGTGCTTGAAGAGGATGTTATGCACATTTTATGCAATTGTGTTTATGCTAGACGTGTGTGGAATATTTCACAACTCCAAATCCCTAACTTTGGTGATCATGATTTTATGCAGTGGGTGGAGCTTTGGTTGGGGAACTCAGCAACATCTGCTGGTTTTATAAAAGATCATATTTGTGGAATACTCTACGAGATATGGAGGACTCGAAAAATGGCTATTTGGGACCTTGCATTACCATCCCCGTTGCATCTTTGTGTCTCGTTTCATCACATCTGGGCTGCCTGGTCATCAACCACCGCCCACTCCCGTATTGCCGTGTCACCGTCGACTGCCACCTTGCCGCAACCCGTGACCGAACACCCGGCGATGCAGCTGCCCCAAGACACAGTTGTATGCAGTACAGACGCTGGCTTCTATGGCTCACAGCACGCCCCGACCTTTGGCTTCTATATACGCAACTTGGACGGCGTCTTTGTTGTAGCAGCGAATGGCCCCCTCTCTTGTCCGTATGACCCCCTCTTAGCCGAGGCTATGGCGATACGTGAGGCTCTATCGTGGCTGCAGGATCACAATTATCAAAACGTTCTTGTTTTATCGGACTGTGCAGTTCTCGTTGCTAGCTTTCGGGATGCCAGTTCCTATCGTTCGTATCTTGGCATTGTTTTAGATTCCTGTTTACGTTTAGTTAATTCTTTTTCTGCTTGCTCTATCAAGTTTGTACGCAGAGGCACCAACTTAGTCGCTCATGCATTAGCTAAGCATGTAGGTGCGGTTCAGACACGTTCTGTCTGGAGGGAGTTTCTACCTCCGTTTATCCCTTCTGATTTAAGTTAATATATGAAGTTTTTGGTTTTCAAAAAAAAAATGTATGACATTTGTGTGTATAAGTATTACATTTTCATATTGACCCGACCCGTCGCACGGTGAGACGGTCTCACACAAGTTTTTACCTTGGAAATTAGCGTTCATAGTCATAAATTAAAGGTATATTCAATCAAGATTTTTATATACTTTTAAACATTTTTAACGACTTTAAAAGTTTGGTGGTATTCGATTTTGATTTTTAAAGACTCTTTAAAAGTCAACCGGTATTCAATTAAATCAAATACCACTCAATTTTTTAATTTTTTTTTTTTAAAGCTTGATTGAATACCACTTAACTTTTAAAGACTCCCTAAACATTTGAATTGAATACCTTCAAACTTTTAAAGTTCATAAAAGTCTTTAAAAGTCTATGAAAGTCCAGATTGAATACACCCCCTTAAGATTTTTAAAAACTCATTAAAAGTATACCGGTACTGGATTCGGACTTTTATAGAGTCTTTGAAAGTCTACTAGTATTCAAAAACTTATTAACATCCAAATTTTATGGTAAGTTGCATAACTTATATATATATATATATATATATATATATATATATATATATATATATATATATATATATATATATATATATATATATATATATATATATATATACACGAAAATGCCACCGTATTTTTTCTTAATCTATTAGATTTGGACACGTGTCACACGCGGATTCATTCGCATATTCCCTCCTGAGCACTTATTCGCACCTGAGTGCATCCCCCCCTCTTTCTCTCTCTCTCTCTCTATATATATATATATATATATATATATATATATATATATATATATATATATATATATATATATTGGATCCAATGAGATGCTCAATTAGGTGAGATTGTGAGATTAGATCTTGATCATCCATTTTCTTATTTTAACGGATCTGATTTGAGGGAAATTTTGAAATGTTATGTGCTGAAACTAAATAGGATAGGGGCTGGGAAGTAATTTCGCCTATTCATTAATTAATTACCAAATAGAGTCCCGAGATATTATAAGAACTTTCCGTGTGTGTGTAGTCTTCAGAATTTTTAGAATCGCATCGACACCTCACCACCGGCGCTCTTCACGCTGACCTCGAATTTCACAGTTGCTCACGATTCTACGACTCAAAGATCCAAACGTTAAAAGTAATCTGCCACCGTCTGTGAGCAAGGTATGATTCTTCTCCGTTTTTCCTCTTTCTCGTTATTGGTTGTGTTTTTTGGTTAGTTTTTTGTGTGTTTGGGTTTATTACTGTTTTTTTTTTCTTTTTCCTTTTTTGGGTTATGAGTGGCAGCGTGGGGATGGGGGAGGGGGTTCTGGTTTGATTTTCCAGTAGAGGAGGGGGTGTGTGGTGTGTAGGTTTGTTAGTTAGAGTTTTAATAGGGTTTTTTTTATTTTTAGTGGAGGTGGGGGTTTGGTCGTGTATCATAGAGTGCGTTTTCCATGCGCTTAATACCAGGATATGCATCTCCACTTAGATGATGCGTTTTCTCCCTTAATGTCTTTGGTCTTTGCGGTGTGTGCGTCAAAGGCGGTGACTCTGTGCAGACACAGGTGTGTTAGTGTCTTATGATTCTGTTCTTTTATTCTTTGCATTTTTTAAGTGTGTGTGTCTCAAATATGAGGTATGTGCGCAGTTCGTTTGGGTATGACTGTTTTGATATGCTCCAAACCCACTTGTGCTGTTTTTTTTTTTCTTTTCCTTATTTGTAGTAATATGATAAGCAAGAAATCCAATTGTTATATCTGAACTCTAGCCTAATTTTAAATAATGGATCTGTATGTTGTCAAAGGAATGCTATTGTGACATTGAACTTGGGGACATCTTGAACTTGCAGGTTGGGGATATTCCAAAGCGTATGGGGATGTGTTTGCAGGCCGTAGATAATTACATGTTGAGCCTATACTTTTCAGATTAGATGTGGTTATATTACCTACGGTGTTGTGTGCATTGGTGTTGGATGGTGTGTGTAAATTACTGGGTGATGGGTGCATTGTTGTGCAATAATATTTTTAATGTACTGAAAATATTGTTTGGGTATTAGGTGTGTGTGTCATAGTGACAGCCTGTGTGCGTTACATTTATCAGTTGCTTAATTTTATTCGATTTTTAATTTTTGGTGTTGTGTATTACGGTGAATGCAAGTTATGAAGGAGGTATGTGCGTTTCAAATTATAAGTTTGTGCTTCCGGTGTGGTTGCACATTTTAGTGTGTGCGTTAGAGGAGTTTCCAGTTTGCATTTATGTTTTTTTTTAAAAAAAAATTTTAATTTTTTAAAATTTTTTTGTTATTGTGATGTACCCTAAATATTAATAGGGTGTTGGGTGTGTGCGTCATAGTACCAAGTGTGTGCATGAATGCAAATGTCAGAGTTATTGTCTTACAAAGAGGATTTATATTAAGGCTATGAGCAAATGTTTGTAGTATGCTAGTTAATCTAGTCAAGTGCAATAAATAATATATTCTTTTTCACTATAGTCTATTGTTACTTTGTGTTTCTTGTTATATTCGTTTATTTAAGTTGTTCTTTGGTCTATTACATTGTAACGCACACACCAAACTCCGTGCATGCACACGCATGGTCATTCCATTCCTTTGCTTTATGAAATCCACGCTCATGTATACGCTCATGCACACACTCGTGAACAATATGCACACACTTACCCCATTTTTGCATATGTCATGGAGTAGTGTAATACAACCAACAACACAAATAACAATGTTGGTGCATCACTCAGTCGCATGTTTTATACCTTTTAAAAAAAATTTGGTAGTTCATTCTACAATTCTCATATTTCATGTCGACATATTCTCTTTCTTTCTTTCTTTCTTTTTTTTTTTTTTTTTTTTTTTTGTTCCTAAGGGGTATGCATACTTTTAAATTATGAGTCTATTTACTTTGTTTATTTACTTATTAATTTCAATTTTTTTATTAGGTTTGTCATATGCCTATACAAAAAATCAGATTCATATAGTTGGATTTTGTTGGTTACGTAATTTCAATAACTTGCACAATCCTAAAAATAAAAAAAAATGCACACTCACTGTTGCAATGCTTACCTAATGACACGGTGTTATGCACACGGCAGATTCAACGCAACCACATCCCATCACAAAAAATAAATAAATAAATAAATCCAAAATGATGCAATGTTCCACTGCCAGAAGTTTGCACACGCCATACCACATCACAAATGCACGCACAACCGTAAAAAAAAAAAAAATAAAACAAAAAAATTATACAAAATTCCATTGCCAAGTTAACGCACACGCCGCCACCAATTCGTGCACACAAATGCACACACCACCGTAATTTTCAAAGTTGTCTGTAAGTCACACGCCAATACAATAGTCCATAAGATGTTATGAATAATATAATATTAACTTCCATAAAATAATCACAACCATTACATTAGATCATTGTAATAAACTGTACATTTTATTCGCCATCATGCATAGACCACACATAATTCACACACGCACAGGTCGACTTGAACAAATGCACACACCATAATACTATTGCCAAAGATGCACACTCCGTCGTAAACAAACGCACACACCACATTTAATGCACTAACCAAATAACAGTCATAAATTCTAATTCATTCCAAATGAATATACTACTTCCTTTTCACGCACACCCATTATAATACTAATTTTAGGGACAAACTACTTCATTCCCGGCACACCCATTATAATTCTAATGCCTATGGTGCACACTTCGCGGTAAACAAACGCACACACCGGCATTCTTGCACTAACCAAATAACACACATACCGTCTAATTCATAGAAAATGAGCACACAAGAAATTCAACGCACATCCATTATAAAAATAATTTCCAGACCCTTGATGAATGGCACACCGCTTCAAAACCCTTGTAATGCACGCCAACTGAAAAAATACACCCATCGGCCGTCCACCAACTACCCACCTGCGTGTGCGTTCTTCTAATTACTAAAAAAACACACACAAAACCCCCCAAATTCTTCGTGTCCCCCCTTGCATATTAATTTAAATACAGCCACCAACAAAACACAATGACAACAGCGTAAAAGTTAAACTACGCACACGCCGTAGGACCTGGATGCACAGACTAACGTACAAAATTAATTACAAATTTGAGTCGGCAACTCTCATACCTCTGGTAGTCGACATGTTCAACCACTGAAATTTCGTCCGGATCACCCACCAAGTGCTCACGGTTGGACTCCTACAGGTTTTGTGCAGAGTTGACTACTACTCATTTCCATTATATTTGTGGAATTTAATTATGGCAAAGATTCCAATCTAATTCTAACCAAAATTAACACATTAATACAATTACTTTTAAACCCTCCTATTTAAAATATGCCCTTATTTACATTATATTCCTCATTCAATCTCATCCATCCATATATATATATATATATATATATATATATATATATATATATATATATATATATATATATGTATGTATGTATGTATGTATGTATGTATGTATGTATGTATGTATGTATGTATGTATATTATATAATATCTATATACGTCAAGGAATGAGAGAGGAATACAAAAATGTATGAACAATTAATTATTGAGACACTCATTGGTTGAATGAACTGTAATTGATAAACTACCATACAAATTGACATTGGCCCTGTTTGGTAAAATGACTGTTAGTTGATAGCTGTTAGTTGTTAGCTGATTGTGTTAATTAGAGTGTATAAATAGTTGATAACATTAGCTGATTGTAGAAAAGTGTTTGGTAAATTAGCTGTTAGCTGATAGCTGTTTGGTATAATTTCTTTTCTCAAAAAGCTAATTGAAAAAGTTGCTTGGAGTATCATTTTGAATTTTAGCCTTTTGGAGTTACAAAAAGCTAATTAACCAAACATTTATATTGATATTTTAACTAAATCAAACAATTAATGGTGGTCAAATAAGCCACAATTGACCAATAGGCCAATTTTTTTACCAAACAGGGCCATTATATTTATAGGAATATTTCTATTTAACTTTCTTAAAATAACTAACAATTAAACACATGCATCATCGTACTAAAGTGACTAACCACTAATTGCATTAATTAAAATAATAGTTAATTCCATTTTTGGTGCTAGATTTATTGGTGATAGTCTACTTTTACTCAATTTTTTATCATAACATTAACCTTTTATCCTAGTACTAGTTTTTGACGCGCATTGCGCGATTGGGATAATGCCTAATGTTTTTTTTAATAAGTACTTTAAAGTATATCAAGGCAGGATTATATTAGAATTGTTCATGCATAAATAATTGAATGTTGAATTTGCATATTTAAATAGGTAATTCTAAGTTTACAAATGCAAGATAATATAGTCAAGATTGATTATAATTGTCAATAAAATAATTGTATAGGTATGGTTGAAACCAAATACGGGACATAAGGGAGAACAAATACAAATTAGGGCATAAAATTTTAAATATATACTAATATTGAAGAGCTAATTGTTGATTGTCAAACAAGGAAATTGCGAGGTAGTTTTCCACTTCAATTTGTTGTGTAATTTGAATACTCTTTTTGTAAATAAATACCCCAAGTAGTTAATATGATTGACTTAATTATATATATACATATATATTTTATTTTTTAAAACAATTATTATTATTATTATTATTATTATTATTATTATTATTATTATTATTATTATTATTATTATTATTATTATTATTATTATTATTATTATTAAATATATGTATACCCTTATATCATTTTACATGTTAATCTAAGAAGCTAATTTTTTCAAATATCTTTTTACCAATCGTTATATAATTCGCTGGTCAAATCAGCTAATATAATCCGCTAACCGCTAATCGCTAACTACTGATTGTCAAACAAGGACATTACGATATAGTTCTCACTTCAATTTGTTGTCTGATTTGAATACTCTCTTTGTCAATAAATTTCTCAAGTAGTTAATATGATTGGCTTTATTAATTATATTTTTCTTAATTTTTTCATGGTATTAATAAAATACTTGGTAAATAAATATATAACATTATTTTGTATTATAACTTTGATATTTAATTAAAAAAAATAGTGCACAAAAAAGATAATAGACAATGTAGTGAATATAATCAATTGATGAATTTGAATGTAAGAATTTTTTTATTGGAGAAAAATAAAGACAATATAACTAATGAAATTATTTCTCTTATTTAATTTATTGATAATGAATAATTTTTTTTAATAAAAACATTGTAGATACATAATTCTAAATTAAAGATCGAAATGCATATGTATTATATTTTGTTGTAACTACTAAATTATTATTATTTAATTTAATAAAAGTAAAATAGAGTACTAAATATGCCAACTTTGATTGGGATGGGGTTCGAACTTCGTACTTAATACCTTTCTTATTGAAATCAATGAATAAGTTAACGGTGAACTAACAGAAATTAACGGAAAAGATAATATTTAACGGAAAAGTTAACGGATAATCATATTCATTAAGGATAAATTAGTAAATCTTAAGAAAAAAAATTAAAATCTGATCAATCTGAGCCATTCATTTGATTAAAAAATTTAACCGCCATTTTTTCTACCCATTATAGGCCTAACTCTCTTGGGCTCTTATTAGTATATATATAGTAGAGTATTGTGACATGACTATTTTTGGTCCTCCGTCAACAAAATCGTTAAAATTTCATTAAATAGAAAGATATTTCGATCATTTTTATACAAAGTGAGTTGACCATGCTATATTTTTATGTTTATTTTAAAAAAAATCTGTAATTGAAGACCAAAAATGCCTTTGTATTTAAGGACGTTAAAACTATTTTGTTGATAGATGACCAAAAATGGTCATGACACAATAATACTAGGACCAACTGTGAACGTTCTGATAAAAAAAAAATTGATTGTCGCCTATAAAGCTTAGATCAAAAATGAAATTAACTCTTAAAATAACTAATAATCACAAACTTTTTACTTGGTTTAATATATAACTAGTAATTCACCAGCGCGATGCACGGGAAAAAATTCCGTTATTATAAATATAAATAAAAAATAGAAAAACTAAAATATTTTAAATTTTTTAATATAATAATATTTTTGAGCTTCCATTTGTCTAGTATTTATTATTTTTTATAGAATACAAAATTACAATTAAAATTAAAATTAAAATTTTGTATGGTTAATATAATCTCTAATTATGTGCATATTCAAATAAATTTATAGAGAGAATTTACATAATTACATAGATTTATTCTTAATTGTATTTTATCTATATTATAATTTTCACAATATGAATAATAACTAAGATAATTACATTTGGAAAGCAAATTTCAAATTTTGTATGAGTAAATTTAAACTCTAATTGAACACATTTTTTATATGATTATATAATATATAGCTATTTTATTTTTTAAAAGTACATTTTTTTATATGATTATATAATATATAACTATTTTATTTTTCAAATGTTGTGCTTTTTTTTTTAATAATAAAGAATGTTGTGGCATTAATTCTAACATTAATTACTTCCCAAACCATATAGCTTTATTATTATTACTAGCATTTTATACACGCGATGCGCGAAAACTTATGTCCAATATTAAAATATTGTTAAGTAACAAAATTTAAAAAATTAGTTAAAATTATGTTTCACAATTCCTTAAAGTGATCCAAACAATATATATATATATATATATATATATATATATATATATATATATATATATATATATATATATATATATATATATATATATAATAATAATAATAATAATAATTTACAAATAATACTAAGCTAACACCCACATATATGATATATTGATATGTATACACAAATAATATATATACATATTATTTATAATTAAAATTTAATATTCATATAAATATTTAATTAAAATATAATTTATAATTAAATTAATTGTTATATGATAATTTTAATAAAATGATAACTAAAAATAGGAAAAAGATATGATAGATGTAGGTGTATGGTAAGATTGGTGGACATATTAAATACTAACGGTGTTATAACGGTGTAAGGGTAATTTTGTCCAATACAAATCAAATGTACAACAATTAAAGCAAGATGTATATATTTATTAGCATATAAAAAAGGGGCAAAAATCAAGGACATAACTTGTATTGACACTTATTATGTTTTTACATTATTATTATTATTATTATTATTATTATTATTATTATTATTATTATTATTATTATTATTATTATTATTATTATTATTATTATTATTATTATTATTATTATTATTATTATTACTAGTAGTTGCACCCGTGCGATGCACGACTATATATATAGTATATAGAATATACAGTATAATGTAATTAGATGAAAAAATATATAGTTTGAAAACTTAATAAATTTAAAATAATAAAGTTTGTAATTTTATGATTATTCATGTATTGATTAAAGCTATCTACCACATTCAATGTTGGAGTCAAAATAACACTGTTCTTAAGATATGACAGATCACTTATACCGCGTCGAAACAAATGGAATGTGTTATCAACAATTGCAGCAATAGGATCATCGTCACATTTGAGCAATAAGTGGTCTGGAATTGTAATATCTGCTTCACTATCAGTTGAATTACCAACTACTCCATCACCTATATTAGCTATTCATTTTGCAAACTTTTTAATCTCTTTAGCTTCGACCTCTGATTGTACACCACTTAGGCGTAGATTCTTAGTTAGCCTAAATACTTTACAGGATCTCCAAAAATATGAGGAATTTATGTTTGCCCCAACAATATCTTGACGTGTGCCCTTTAGAATTACTTGTAGAGTTTGCCTGAAATCGCCACAAAAAAAAAACTGTTTTACCACCAAAGGTCATATCATAACTATTCAGATTTCTGGAGCGTAACAAATCCCTCATTGTCAGGTCTAAAGCTTCATAGCAAAATTTGTGCATCATTGGACCTTCATCCCATATTATCAATTGCTTTGCAAAAAATGGAATGTATCCCATAATCAAAACCCAATAAAATGAATATTCTCAGTATATTTTTACATGAAATTATTTTCATCTCCAACCCATTACACCAATGTTATTTTATAATATTTAATAAACACATATACTAAATATAATAAATTCTTGGGTCAAACTTTATTTCTTCCATTCTTTTCTTCTAAATAATCTGACACAAAACTAACCCAATAATGTAGCTCATAACCCGAACCCAATAAAACAATTAATAAAATGTTTTCTCCTAACCCTAAGACTATCTCTAGGCAAATTATTGTGTGGACCATGATCCACATAGTGGTATATGGACCATAAAAGAAAGTACATTTTTAATATATTAAAACGTACATTATTTTTGTACCGAATGTACATTATAAAAATAATATATTTGTAGTATTCAAATAATGTAATTTCTCTAAATACAAAGTACATTTTTAATATTCTAAAAGTACATTATTTTTGTACTAAATATACATTATTTTATAACATACAAAATATGATCCACATAGCTTGTGTGGACTATAGTCCACACAATAACGATTGCCATCTCTGAGCCTCTGCACCAAATTTTACACCATAGAGAATATTTCTTGTATATTCTTATATCATTTTTTATTCTATCTCCAACCCATTACATCAAATTTTATTTCTTTACTAAAACAATTTATTTTTTCATAAATTAAGACTTTGTATTATAACCTTTAATATTTTAAAATAAAATATGATTATAATGTAAATATTATTTTACTCCACAACAATAAATTATAGAACATCCAGTAAACCATTCAAGATTATTACCTCTTCGTTATTGTTAATCTATTAAGTTTAATTTAACAAACTGTCAAAAGTTATTCTTAAACTGTTAACTCTTTTATATTTAAAAATATTGAAAATTTTACCGTTAAATAAGTATATTTCGCAACAAAATGTAAGTTCAAAAATATTTATTTATCATTTTATTTAAAAGTTAATCATAGTTGAATTTAATTATATAAATTAATATAAAATGATTTCAATATATTCGAAACTATTTTAATTTCAATTTCTCAATATAAATAAGAAGGACTGCATGTACGTATTTTGTACATTGGTCTTCTACAACTTTGTTTTAGGATCACTTTAACTTCAATTTTTGCAATTTAAGCTTTTGTAGTTAAACATTTCTCTAGGTTAGATAGTCATAGCCTCTCGATTCACTATGAACAATTAAAAATAGTAAAGGCTCAATAATAGCAAATAAAAGTAATAATATTTATAACATTGCACATAACTAAAATTACATATTATTACAAATTTCTTTGTAAACAACCTTTTTAGTAATGTATAAAAAACCTATGCATTCATCACAAATTAAAACATTAAGACTCTCAGGATTACTCAATAATAAAAGATAAATAACATAAGCATCTACAAAAGTACCATGAGTTAATTGATTTTTTGACAATCCTTTGAACTAATAGTTGCACTCAGTTGTGAATTTTCATTTTCCAGGACAAAAAGAGAGTTGCACTCAGTTGTGAACCGTATATGTATATTTGCTCGGTTTTTTGTTTGCCAACTTTGATTTTTTTTTTTTCCTAATTGAAATTGTGATTCATGCTAACGGACATTATTGTTCATGTTATTTTATATGTGTTGATTTGTATGCCTTTTTTCTTTTGAAGTTATCTTCTTTGAAAACTTTATTTCTAGTTGATGTAGTTATTCTTCAAAATAGGTGCCTACAATTTAGTAAGGTGATTAATCACTGTGTTTGACGATAAAAACTTTAGGCATACCAAAAAAGTAAATCAAAGATATGACATTTTAAATCCAAATATATTACTACAAATTATAAATTTTTTTTTTTTTGTAAAATACTTTTTGTGTAGTGTTTAGATAAACACTGAATCCCAACATATTAAATACCTATGAAATCATCATCATATATATATATATATATATATATATTTTTTTTTTTTGAATGCTACTAGCATCTATTACATTGTAATATCTGTTCATATACTTTCTCAACCTACTGAAATACAAAGAGCCAATAACGCCTCCACTGAGGCTCGAACTTACAACCTTCCAAATGGAAGTTCAACCCGGGTACCATTAGACCACATAGTCCTGGTAAGATCTTATATATTAAAAGAAATGAAGCTTCACAAAAAAAAAAAAAAAAGAAGAAGAAGAAATGAAGCGATGAGGACGAAGGCCAAGACCCTTATCTCCACAGATCTCAGCATTTCGTTTTCGTCGTTCTTCAATGATCTCTCTCTCTTATCATCTACGGACAGATGAGCAAGCGTGGGTATAGACCCTTGTCCTCCGTGTGTAAGGGGTTCATCTCCATCTTCTTCGTTTCCGGACATCAACGCTGGTATCTCTCTCACAGTCTCACTCTTACAACCAAGAATGTCAGCTATGAATTTATCAAATTTTAGGTAGAAAACGCACTAAGTATACTGTTAATTTCTTTCTTTAACTTAGGGTTTTTATGTCTAACTGTGTTCATCATCTCCAAATCTCATATCTGTTTCAAATTAGCTCTACTTTATCGAATTAAGCTTGTTTGTTTTTAGAAAATAAACATCTAGTTCTATTTTTAGTATTAATTTCATAGATCTAAGCTTTGCCCGTAATTTTTTTTCCACAAAATCCACTAAAAATGTTCTAGGGTTACTTTTTTCCGATTAAAACAGATAAAAGTTTTGGTCCTTAAAATTATTAGCCTGATATGTACTTTCTATATGATTTTTGTGTGTTTACTGTTTCTTCTTTGGTTTCGGCCTAAAATAGCAATTTTTCTAACCATTCATTTTACATATTGCTATTGTTGGTCTTCTGTAATTTTGAAGTTTTGAGTAACAGATAAGTGTTTCCATTTTTCGATCTATGATATTTACAATCTGTTAATAAATTATTTTTTTCGTACATATCTGATTTTTTGAACCTTCATTGAACCTAAAAGATGATATCTATTTCTGCAGAAACAGGTTGTAGACAGGTTCTGGAATAAAAAAAAAGCATCAAAAAGCAAGAGAGGATTTTCAGTATTACCTTGGTGAGCTGTTGTATTCTTCCTCCCCACCCAGATGACTATTGATGCAGTTATTTTCGTCATACAGTGAGATAGGGTATTCTACCCTTACTGATTTTGTGTCTACAATTATTTTACATGTATAGCATGTTTAAATATTAACTTCGGTGGTAGAAAATTTCACGGCTATTTGATTAGTTAGAGTATATATACACATACATTTGATGCAATGTATAGCATGGTAATATTTATAATACAAAGCATTACGTGTATGTATGTCTCAATTTGTTTGATAGTCTATACTTTGCTTTTTGCTATGAAAACAGATTTGTGAATATATATGTTTTTCACTTTTCAATTCTTCTGGCAAGTATAGATGACTATTATTTTACATTGATAATGACAATGTATGCTACTTTTGTCCCCATTTAATAATGTAATCATGATCCAAAGTATAATAGATAACATGTTTAAAGTTAGCTAACAATGTTTTTCCAGCATGTTAATTAAATCTTTCTTTATTCCATCGCATCACCATCGTTCCTTGTAAAGTTAGCTACAATCTGCACCTTCCTTCATGGTGCTCAAGTTCCAAAATGGTTTAGTAAAAATGGTTTAGGAACTTATTTTGTAATGTGAAATCAGTTTAGGAACTTGTATTTTATTTTAAGTCAAGTTCCTTGTTATATTTATATTGGATGTCACAATTTGACACCTAGGTAACCTCAATTTACTAAGTCTCTAACAAAATGAATTTCACAGTTACTAAATGTTTATCCTTTGTCAAAATACATGAGTTAATTATTTTTTTTGGATTTTTATTTGCAGGTACAAATTTACTTGCAATCCTGCTAGTATATTTGATGCAATTCCAAAGGTATATGGGGATGCCCTTCATATTAATGTCCTTTAATAAGTTCACATTTTGTAATCCTTTGTTTTATTAAAATATCAGATGGACTTGATGAAAAAAAAATTGCCCATTTTCAGGTCTAATGAAAGTTCACTGCTTTTCAATAAGTAGAAGATACAATATTTTATTGCTGATTCACAAACTGAGTTTGGAGGTAATACAAATGTGACTACAGTACAAATCTCTGTCTCAAAATTGACTTACATATATTCTAATGAATATCTTAATAGTAGTAGATATAGTGTCTAGAAATGTAATTATCTGCGCTATTATGGGTATTCATTATGTGCCTTCTTTCTTTGCATAGTCCATTGCATCTACCATTCTGCAAAAGGTACATGTTAAAGAATTAAGAAAACTGGAACATAGACAATATAAAATAGTTAGCCAAAAATGAATCCAAAATAAAGTTCCATCAGTCACAACTATCCTAACCACTTAGCATCACGTCGTTTAGATTCAAATTCAACCATTATCAAAATCTATGTTTCAAAACCATAAACTACTCAATGACACATGTGACCTTTTCCAGTTTCACAGGCAGTAGCAGAGGCACCTCTTGACTGTACCACTACCATCACCACTCTGTTCCTTAAAGGAATTGCCATTAGTCAACGGACTTTCAGACTCGTCCTCACCATCAAGCAAGAACCCCTAGATTACACCAAAAAATTATTTTTTTGGTTAAGTCTGAAAAATTTAGATCAGAATGCAATACTTTTTCTTTAGTTAAGAAGCTAACCTCATCACTGTCACTGTTATCTTCTGGCTTTAGAATTTTTGAACTCAAATCTTTGCTTTGTGAGTCAAAAATTATCTGGACAGGGGATTGCTAGTAGTGCACTATCCTTCTCAAGTTTGAGAACAGGAAAATCATTTAACTGGTTGTCAAACTGTTTCTTTCTAGCAGCACTTTTAAAGACAAAGGATAGTGTAGTATACTTATTTACCTATGACAAATCAAGTTGATAAATTAGTGGAAGGAATCTAATAGTATTAAACTTATGGGTGTAAATAAGAATATTGTACTTTATGAATGCCTTTTGTAACATTTGATGTGAATTGACTTTGCAGGCTCAATGATTCAAGCTTCAATCCAATTTTCTTACATGTAATTAGGAGAAGGCTTAAAGGTAACAATGATCAGTTCACTTTTTTAATGTACTTATCCAAACTATCTCTAACAATGGTCAAATTCTTTTTCAACTTATACACTTTATTTTATACAAATACTCCATTTTTTGGACATTCTAAACTCACAAATCCTTCAAAAAATAATTCATCTATAGCTTCTTCATGACCTGCAATTATCCAATACATCTTTTTGTAAAATATAAAAATGAAATGAGCAGAAAAAATAGTTGCATCAATGCTCTCAGTATTTGACTTTAGATCATATACTATTCAATTTTTTTAATTTGTATTTTTTTATACTTTAAATTCATGGATGAGTTTTGGATTGAAATGCAGATTTGTTGACTGCCTTGTTCATACTTTTTTTTTTTTTTTTTTTTACAATCATAGAGATTTGAAGGCAGATCCAAAATCATTAAATCACACAGCATGGATATTACCTGGAACACCAGAAATCACACAGCAGACCAATTTTGTAAGTTTATACCTTTCCCATCTCCTTGTGCATCTGCTCCTTCAACCTCCTCAGTATCCTCCTCCACAGAAACGAATAGTCTAATACAAAAAATTAGATAAAGAAATAGAAACCAAACATGAACATATAGTAGTAATTAAACAAAAAAAAAAAACACTGAATAATTAGTAGATAATATAGGTGAGAATAGAAATGTTTCCAGAAAAATGTGTTTTATCAATACTGAGATCACAGGTGTTCTTACCGTAATCTTCAAGCACCTGTGTTTTATCAATACTGAGATGACATAGTATCTTTGTCCAGATTTTTGGTTCTTTGTTTGCATACTTGCAGGTAGTTTGAACTGGAGAGATGGTGAACTTGTGAGTGATTATTGATATCAAGCTTTATATAGAGACTGAAATTTGTTTTTCAATTTTGAATATTGTCTTGGAACTATGAAGGCTGCTGGAAACGTTTCAAGACCCAAGATTACATTCAATAGATAATTTTTTCGAAGCATTTTCTCGTATAGAGATGTGTAACAGCCTTATGTGTATATTTGTATCTTTATATATGTAAATAAATGGCCCGCATGGGTAGCTCAACTGGTCATAGAGGTTAAACTTTGGAAGAATGACCAGGGATCGAGTCTCACCAGCGGCAGTGTGGGAGCAACCTCTCAAAGTGAGGGGGGCTCCTTGTGCGCAGTGGGCACCGGTCTAGCCTCTGTGATTAATGTTTTGAGTCACCATGCCCTTAGGGTTGAGGTTCAGCCTTTTGGAAGAATATATGTAAATAAATGTTAGGGTTGAGGTTTAGCCTTTTGGAAGAATATATGTAAATAAATGTAGATTATAGGTTAGCTTCTCAATGTAGAACTCTTTGACTATTAGAAGTCTATTAATTTACATTGGTAATAGACAATATTAGGCCACAATTAATTCGGCTGTTGAGTTTTCAACTTAAAACAACGCAGTATGCAATGGGTGGGAAACAATGATTGCATAAAAATGCACAACGGCGTTTTATCCAATGGGCGGAAAAAAATGATTGACAAAATTTTCTTGTTTTATTACAGAGTTAGATTATTATTATTATTATTATTATTATTATTATTATTATTATTATTATTATTATAACAAAATTGCTCACAAAGTTTTTGTTTTACCATTTGGTTAGGCGTGAAGCATAATTCAGTCGTGTATAACGATTTTGATGACCATAGAATTTATTTGGTAGAGCTTATGATAGAGTAATGGGTCAAGCAATTGACTCGAACCGCCAACAAATACATGACCCGGTTACAACTAAAAGAGCAACGGGCAGAAGTGCAACGGACAGAATTATTACTGCGGATCATTTACTGTGCCCATTGAAGAAGAGAAATAAAGGCTTAGGCTCCCCATTATTCTTCCAAAAGGTTGAACCCCAACTCTAAGGGCCCCCACACTCCGACCCGACAGAGCATTTGGGAGGGTAGGCTCCCCATTATGATATAACTGTTAGGGGACTTAGTATAAGTAATAGCTCTCCTAGCTTAGCAAGACACGCTGAATTCTGTACTGAAAACTATAGCAATACACTTATCTTTACTAACACATAATAATAATAATATTATCCGGTAACATATTTACCGTCAGCTTATTTAGGAGTTTATAACTTATTTTAAGATATTAATAAGTTATAAACTCTGTTTGGTAATGTTCCCAAAATAAACTCGTAGCTTAAAATAACACCTTATTTTGGAACGCTGCCTACGTTTCAAAATAAACTAGTAGCTTCCTAACTTCTTTTTTTCATCTTTGTCCTTATTATTTTAAAGAAATGACATTCTTTACCCTTTGCAATTAAAATCCTTTTCTGTTCTCCATTATCCGCAACTTTCAGTGCAATTATTATTATACGAATAATAGTAACTAATATTATATTCTTCATTTACTTAACATGTTAAATTATACGAATTACATGAATCTATTTATAAATTAATATGAATACAATAAATATTTTCACATTTGGAGGGAAAATTTTTGGAAATTACATGAATCTATTTATAAATTAATATGAATACAATTAATGTTTTCACATTTGGAGGGAAAATTTTTGGGACAATAATTTTGCTTTAATATATATAGAGATAGAGATCTCTACAAGCAACGTCGTCGTTTTGAGCAAGCCCGAAATATTTATTGTTTTGCGTAGAATGCCGTGAAAAACGATTGGGTTTCCAAGGGATTTCAAAAAAAAACATTTGTTTCTTTTATTTTTTGGGTACAGAATCAATTTCAACCAATCGCTATACAATACAAAGTTTAAAAAAACGTGTTACCTTATCAGTTCCCTAGATTTTAGCTCATCTTTTTTATTTCTAAGCCAATGATATTAAAGTATTGTATTGTATTATTCATACGGAATTTATTTACATAATTAAACCCATTAGCCTGATTCTTTTTTCCAAGGTAATTAATTGCAACTAATCGTTTGAAACCTTTCATTAGTGAATGAAAGGGCAGAAATCAGATCTTAAATCCTATATATACATCATATTCTCTTCAATACAAACACTAACAGGTCTCAATATTCAATACAAACTCTGCCAAGATTAAAGCCCTGCGTATATTGAAGATCTTCTCCCATGAACACAAGCATACGACATACCTGATCGAAAAAGCTTCATCGCAAATCAAAATCAAATCTAAAGAGGTTGTTTCAAGACCAGGAGGTGAGTTTTATGAATAAATAAATACTATTATGATATTTTGTTATTGAATCCTATACTATATCTCATATTCTAACATATACATGGCACCTTCTTGCACGCACACTGCCTATCACAATCACACCTAAACTGTAGTTGTAACACTGCCTATCACCATCTCTAATAATCACTGTATTCTTATACCTACAATATGTGACCTTTTGAAGTTGGGAGATCAAGATTTGTAGTTCCTCTGATGCCCCACAACTTCTATCCAACCAGGAAATTCCAGAATTCTTAGAATTCAGAGAAAGGTATATTTTAAACCATCTATATGTTAACTAAATTATTTCTAAGTTTTCTAAATTACTTCCTAATCTGTGTTTTTATTTTTTGTCTCACAGGCTATGTCATGATCAGACTCCAATGAGGAGTATTATCTCACAATCAAACCTTAGGGAGTGTATTTCTTATTCGGTTTCACTATCTGGGGAAATAGAACTTCGTACCGTTTCTGAAGTCTATCAAGTCTATCAATTGAAGCAGGTAATCTTTCAACTCATTTACAATAAAAACTATACTCGAATAAAAGGTATAATAGAATATCAGAATATATGCATACTTTGGCCTTAATCACCAAAAAGATAAAAAAAAAATCTATTTGTGAGTTGATGTAACCCTGAGTCACATAAAAAAACAAAACATATATGCTTTTAATTTACTCAGGAAACTCCAGAATTCTTTGAATTCAAAGAAAGGTATATTTTAAACCATCTATATGTCAACTAAATTATTTGTAAGTTTTCTAAATTACTCCCTAATCTGTCTTTTTATTCTTTGTCATGGGTTGACTTCAGTTGTGTGACCAATTGAAGGCTTTTATTTCACTAAATAAAAGTTGACAAAACACTAACAATTCAATGCACATGGAGGAGAAGCATATACATAGATGCGAAAGGTATACACTTGATTGTATGCATTTTTACTTTCTTTGATATTTCTGAAGATTGTGCAGGGTGCTGGATGCAGTCTGGCTGAAATTAAGGTTTAAATGAAGAGTTTCACAAGTGTTTAAATGAAGAGTTTCACAAGTACATGAAAGACTAGAAGCACATGAAGAGTTGCAGTTCATCAAAGTGACAAAACAATAACAAGTATAGTACCTACAAAGTAAACAAAGAAGGTCTGACCAGCAGTAGTTGTTGCTGCAAAATTTGGGCTGCAGATTTGGTAAAGATTTGCATCCTCTTTCACTTTTTCTAGAGCAGAAATGGTTTTTTTTTTCTTGGTGCTTGGTGTTGATGTAAATGTGAGCAAATTAAACTGGGATAGAAAAGAGGGAATATAAATGAGTAACACAGATATTGGAAGGGACATGTAACGAGAGTATTTGAACAAACAATAACAGAACATTACCATTGAAATTACATGTTTACTGTATGTATCTTCTTTTTTGTGGGTCTATCCGGACAGTGTAATTCCAACACTCTCATGTATTGCCATATTTTTTATGGAACATCTGCATACAAATAATAGGCATTATAATCTGCATTTTAACTATCATATTGTAATTTTTGAGGTAATTAAAAAATAAAATTGGAATTATTGGAAATCCAATTTATGATTTTTTGTTAAAACATTTATTTACTGAAAGAATGTTTTAAAACCAGTTTCATATAATAGTATTGTTAAATATTACGGAGTATTTAAATTTATGTGTTAAAAGTGATGAACTCAAATTTATTACAAACATTTAAGTAAACCAAGTTGTAAGTTTTCATGGAATGTCAACTCGAATAAACTCTTAACAAAAATGCCATAAGTTCAACAAATGACAGGGTCACTATGTACCGTATCATTCATATTCATAATTTTTTTCCACAATATGCATGCATATAAAAAAATTGATATAAAAAAAGCACATTTTAAATAGAACATTGAACAGAACATAGCTTTTAAGAAAACTAATCATTCGGACCTAAGTATTTGTTCATATACTCATCATTTTTAAAAATCAAAATTACTGCATGTTTATAATCTTCCTAAAATCGAAAAATAGATATCTGTATACAAAACAATATACATTAATAACTGTAAAATCGGAAAAATCTAAGTTTTTACCTTATAGATGTTGTAGTTCCTGTTGGTTGATTTCTTTCAGATCTGTCAGCTCAAATTTTGCCTCAAACCATTTCTTGAGTGGTGTCACTACCTTATGTGTGGTGAACTTTCCAGAATCGTTTGAGAGATGAAATAGGTAGCGTTAGGGTTTTGTTTTGTGTAATCGGTCAGGAGGTGTGATCCGAGTACATAGTAGGGTAGAGATAATGTTTTAGACATGGAAATGGCGAGAAAATGTGATCGAGCTTGAAGCAGATCAAAAAGGGTTAAACTACACCCGCAATGTGTGTCGTGAATTTTCTCGAAGCGGTAGAGAGAGTATGCGCAGGCGAGAACAGAGGAGAGCTGCAAGATTGTCCAAATATTTCTATGTTTTAGGATTTTTATGTGTGGGCTTGGGTTTTGGTTTGAGCCTGTGCTTTCACTGTGGATTGGTAATATATTTCGCCTGCTCATTATCATGTATATATATATATATATATATATATATATATATATATATATATAGTTATATATATATATAGTTATATATATATATAGTTATATACCGGTTTCTTTATGTATACATATATATATATATATTTATTTATACTTATATATATGGATGTAATTTGAAATTATTTTGTTTTTTTTTTGGGTCATATACATAAAATGTATACACATTGATATATGTTTATGTAGGTCTGGTTTGTTATTTATTTAATTCATGATTCATGATATTGTATATCAAATTATAATATTGTATTAATTTTTAAAAATTTTGTTCGGTTTATAGTGAAAATGTTAATTCAAAATTTTATCTTATTTCAATTATATCATTTAACGATTTTTATTTATATTGAAATGATGCAGAAAATATAGATGACAAGTAGCATTGTATTGTTCGTTATGAGGATCATGGTGTGAATGAATGGCATTTCCAGAGAAACATTTCTTGGAGTTTTGGCGCCTTTGTTATGTAGAATATTGCATGTACATAATAATGGTACCTACAATTAGAATGTATATTAGAGTTAATATACTTTTCCATGTTATATAATAATGTAGGCTTGGTTTTGTAGATATTTTTTTTATTCACATAATCAAACCTTATTGGTGAATATTTCATGTACATGTAAATTCTGAATTTTTTTTTTTACAATTTTTTTGTTTTTTTTTTTATTCAACTTCACATGAACTTTTTTATGTTTTATAAATTAATAAGCAATAATAATAATATAAAAAAATAAAAAAAATTATTATTATTATTGTTAATAATAATAGAATAATGGAACAACTATTATTAATAATAATCATATGGATATTATAAAATTTTGCCTATACCACGATATTTACTTTGTAAGTTTACAATATCTTGCGAAATATTCACTTACATGAATATAACAAGTAGTACCGATTTTTGTACACGGTCAGTTGTACGTAGCTGCATCTCGGGTTAACAATCCAGATGGTCTCAAAATATTGATAGTAAAAGACTCAAGTTCAACTACTACATCAACCACTAATGTTGTATATCATGAAGTTTTCAATAATTTGTAATTTTGTAAACTTTTCTTTTTTTTAGTACCATATCATTAATTGCAACTATTTGTAATATATCATTTACATATTGTTTTTGTTGAATTCCAAACATATTTCATTTATATGTTATAAATTATAATCGCATTAGTTCATACAATGTATAACATAACATCCACACAATTAATACTTTTTAATTTACATACCGTGCAGCGCACGGGACAAATACTAGTAGAGATATATAGAGATAGAGATACAAATAGAGATAGTATTATTATTATTATTATTATTATTATTATTATTATTATTATTATTATTATTATTATTATTATTATTATTATTATTATTATAAATAGTAATAGTAATTATTGTAATAATAATAGGATGGTTCCGTGTTTCTGTGTTGTTATTAAGGCTGATTTTACGTTTTGTATTATGATTGATTTAATTAAGATTGATTTAATTTAAATAATTTAATTACAATTATTGAGTTTAATTTAGGATGATTTAATTTAGTTAAGAGTAATTATTTGTAATAATAAATATCTAGGCTGATTTAAATTAAATAATTTAATTAGGGATGATCTAATTTAATTAAGATGATTTAATTTAATTAAGGATGATAATTTGTAATACTAATATATATATATATATATATATATATATATATATATATATATATATAGAGAGAGAGAGAGAGAGAGAGAGAGAGAGAGAGAGAGAGGGTGATTTAATTTAAATAATTTAATTTAATATAAATACTATACTATAATAATAATAATAATAATAATAATAATAATAATAATAATAATAATAATAATAATAACAAACATTATATTCTTCTTTTACTCAACATGTTAAATTACATTAATTTATTTATAAATTGGCTAATTTGTTATTATAGTATAGTATTGTTAGTATTGTTATTAGACTATACTGGCAATGATTATAGGTTTTTTGCCATTTGGATCGGGAAGGAGAATTTGTGCTGCAATTCCCTTGGCGGAGAAAATGCTAATTTATATTTTGGGTTCTCTATTGCACTCCTTTGATTGGCATCTTCCTGCAGGTGAAAAGATGGACTTATCCGATGCATTTGGACTTGTCATCAAGAAAAATACTCCTCTGGTTGTTGTTCCAACACCGAGGTTATCTAATTCTGAGCTTTATCAATAATTTCACAGAAATATGTCCTTTTGTAAATGACATATAGGTGTGCAAAAGTGTCATCATCATTATGTGTGTAATAAAAATGGCGCCGTCTATTTATACTTTACCAGAATAAAAAATAAAAGATTTATAAGCAACAATTCATATATAGCAAATGAATGTTTGTTGAAATGTCTTGTTGCTTATTGTACTTGTCATCCTTTATTTATAAGCTCAGCTAGTTATCAAATCTTTAATATTTCAAATATCTTGTTGTTCTAAAGTTGTTAGTGTTTCAAACTTCTATTGTCTCAATACTCTTGTTGTTTAGTAACTGTTCATTGATTAAAGATTAATCCATATGCACTTGAGCATTTGTTGCGAGAAATTGTCCCTATTTTCCTTAGTCTTAGGTGATTAAACTCAAGCGGTATGTCACCAAACCCCTATTTCACATATGCATTTATATTTATATTTAGTGTGCTTACGTCCTCAAGAGTAAAATAAATATCAGAAGAAAACGCTCCGCATATGTCGAAAAACAGATTGTGATTCCGACGACGATCTCCGATCGTGTTCTCTAATCGTGGCAACCTCTCTTGGTAGTGGCCAAGGGAGTTTCTCCCTAGCAATCTAGGGCTCTTTATATCGATAATGGATTTCCCGGTTTTGGTATGTGCTATTGCTGTGTTGTGTTTATTTCGCCATCCTAGTTTCATCATGGATTTGCGACAAATCGAGGAACGCTGTGCGGATCTGTCAATCGAGGAGGAGGAGATCAATGCTGTGGAGGCCCCGGACATCCAACAGGGACCGGATGCTGCGATCGAAAACAACTTGGTAGGCCGTTTTCTTACAGATCGGCCGATCAAACACGAATTCATGAAACAGGTCATGGCTTCCGTGTGGAGGCCGGTCATGGGAATGCATGTCGCCACACTCGCGGACAACCTTTTCCTTTTTCAGTTCCCTCACCCGAGGGATCTCCAAAGGGTTCTGGACGATGGGCCGTGGACTTTCGAGAACCATTTGTTGATATGTGAGCAGGTCCGGGCGGAGATCAATCCCGAAGAGGTGAAACTGGAGCATATCTCGTTCTGGGTTCAGGTTCACGGGCTGCCAGCGGTTTACGCATCCACTGAGTTCCTGGAACGAATCGGTAATTACGTTGGCACCTTCATCGCCGTTGATCCGATGAATTTTGGAGGATCATGGAGAAGTTATCACCGTATTCGAGTTCGGGTTCCCGTTGAGCATTCCCTGAAGAGGCGGATGAAACTGATACGGAAGGATGGTTCATCGGAATGGATCTCGTTCCGATACGAGAGACTCGGGACGTTCTGTTTTTGCTGTGGAGTCTTAGGTCACTCGGACAAATTATGTCGCCGGGCGTATGAAGAAGGCATTCTCCCGGAGGAGTTTCCGTTCGGCGCATGGATGCGAGCAGGCCCCAGGCGTCAAGTCCGGCCGGTGGGAGCCAAGTGGTTGTTATCATCCCCATCTATGCCATCGACGGGATCGCCAACTGACAGTCCAGGTATGTCGTCTATGGCCCTGACATCTATGGAGGAAGGCGGGGGTTTGCATGGTGATCTCAAGCGCCGCAGAGGGGATACAGAGGCGTTAGTAAATGTGACTGAGGAAGACGTTGCGATGGTGGAAGACCCAAAAAACTTGTTGCCGACGAGTCTGGAGGACCAGGCTCGCCAAGCCAAATGAGTATACTCAGCTGGAACTGCCGGGGAATGGGTGGCACCCGGACAGTTCGTGAAATCTTGAGCCTGGTGTCCAAGCTGCGACCTTTTTTCGTCTTCCTCATGGAGACGAAGGTAACATGTCAGAAAGCAGAGGAGGTACGGGTAAAATTGGGTTTCGAAGGAATGTTGAATGTAGACAGAAGGGGTATGAGTGGTGGTTTGGTGTTGTATTGGATGGATGCAGATGCGGCATCCTTGTTAAGCTATTCTCACAATCACATTGACATGGCGATTTCAATACCGGGACAGACTGCATGGCGGCTAACGTGCTTTTACGGTAATCCAGACAGAGCCGAGAGACACATTTCTTGGAATCGTTTGCGGCAGCTCAAGGACAGATCAACGTTACCTTGGATTGTCGTTGTTGATTTCAACGACATCACGGGTCTATCGGAAAAACGGGGAGTCCATACGCAGCCTGATTATTTGATCGATGGTTTCAACGACGCTCTCGGTGATTGCCAGTTGAACGATTTGGGGATGGTGGATGGCAGGTTTACGTGGAGTCGTGGTAGAGGGACCGCGGCTTGGATGGAGGAGAGGTTAGACAGAGCAGTGGCTACGGTGGAGTGGGCAGAGCTATTTGAAGAGACGCTTGTTCGAAACATTTTCACGCTGAATTCCGATCACAATGCGATCTTCGTCGACAATGAGACGAGACCGGTGCGTGCGGCTAAATGTGAATTTAAGTTCGAGTCGGCATGGTTGTTGGAGGAAGGGTGCGCGAAAGTTGTGGATGAAGCATGGCGACAAACCTCGGGGTTGACATTCCAGCAGAGAATCGCGATTTGTGGCCAGCGATTGGGGAGATGGGGGGTGAGCATTTCCAGAGATTTGGGCATCGCATTCGACTCCTGCGTAGTCGGCTTGAGAGTCTGAATGAAAACCGCACACCTGAGGCGGTTGCGGAGTTCTAGGAAGCGGAAGGGGAATTAAAGCTGTTAGTTAGCCAAGAAGAGATCTTCTAGAAGCAACGTTCAAAGCAGCTGTGGTTGCAGCATGGTGATTTGAACACTAAGTATTTCCACAAAGTAGCATCAGGCCGCCGTCGTCGAAACCTTTTGTTACGGGTGAAGGGTCAAGACGGGAGGTGGAGGGAAGATGCGGCCATGCACTCGGAAATCCTAAGGTATTTTGAGCATATTTTCTATTCCAGTGCGAGCAATCCAACTCTTGTTAATCGTGTACAGCAAAGGGTATCGGACGAGATGAATGTCTCGTTGATGCGCCCGTTCACGATTACTGAGGTTAAGTCTGCGCTATTTTCCATGGCTCCGGAAAAAGCGCCTGGGCCTGATGGCATGTCGCCGGCTTTTTACCAGCATTTCTGGCCAATGCTCGGGCACGACATGGCAGTATTTATTCTTCAATGTGTGGCCGACCGGCGTTTGCCTGAGGGAATTAATGACTCAAATATTGTTCTTTTACCAAAGAAAAAAATCCCGGAAAGGGTCACGGATTTGCGCCCAATTGCACTATGTAACGTGGTTTACAAAGTGCTAGCCAAAATGTTGGCGAATAGACTTAAATTGTGTTTGGAGCAGGTTGTGTCGCAATCGCAAAGTGCCTTCGTCCCAGAGAGGCTATTAACTGACAATATAATAGTGGCTGGGGAAGTTGGCCATTTTCTGAGACGGAAAACTAAAGGGGTGATGGGGTGGGTTGCGCTAAAGCTTGACATGGCTAAGGCGTACGATAGGATGGAGTGGAATTTTTTAGAAGGGATGCTTAAGGCATTGGGGATTGACCGTAGTTGGATTGAGTTGTTGTTGATGTGTGTTACTACCGTTAGGTACACAATTCAGGTGAATGGGTCGGCGGTGGGTACTGTCCGTCCCACTCGGGGAATTAGGCAAGGGGACCCATTGTCGACATACTTATTTATTATATGTGCCGAGGGGCTCTCTGTTTTGTTGCAACAAGCGGTGGCGAGGGGTGATATCCACGGGGTGCGTGTTGCTCGGGGTGCCCCGGCCATCACACACCTTTTTTTCGCTGATGATAGCTTATTATTCTTCAGGGCTAATCAACACGAAATGCTAAAGGTCAAGGAGTGTCTAGATCTGTATTGTGCAGCCTCGGGGCAACTCATTAATTTCGACAAATCAAATGCCATTTTCAGCTTGAACACACCAGCCACGATGAGGCAGTTAGTCACTAACAGCCTGGGAGTAAAGGAAGCCACTGATCTAGGCCGGTTTTTGGGACTCCCGTCAGCCTTGGGCCGTAATAAAACGGCAGCATTCCGGTATGTTGAAGAAAAGGTTCGAGAACGTATCGGGTCCTGGCAAAATAAACTCCTCTCGAGAGCCGGGAAGGAAATTTTATTAAAGAGCATTGCTCAAGCCATGCCTATTTTTACAATGTCAATGTTCCTGCTGCCACTACAGGTTTGTGATAATCTTGAAAAATTGTTTAACAGGTTTTGGTGGGGCGGTGGTGGAACGGGTACGAGAGGAATTCATTGGCTGAGATGGAGTAAGTTGTGTGAGCCAAAATCAATAGGAGGGCTTGGCTTCAAACGGTTACACGAATTTAATGTGGCCCTTCTAGCTAAGCAAGGGTGGCGTATTTTGGTCAACCCTGACTCTTTGGTTAGCCGGCTATTAAAGGCTAAGTACTTTCCTAGATGTGATTTTATGAAGGCAAAGCTGGGTAGTAATCCAAGCTACATATGGCGTAGCATTTTCTCGGGACAAGAGGTGTTGAAGCTGGGTCTTGCCCGACGAATTGGGGATGGCCGTGACACCAACTTATGGGACTGGCCTTGGCTTTCGGATGCTTCCAATCCCACACTGTACACCCCACGCATAGAAGAATTAAAAGATGCTACAGTTAGTGGTTTATTTGATGAGCATGGGGCTTGGGATTCGGATATAATACAGGACATTTTTTGGGAGGAGGATGCTCAGCGGATTATTTCCACACCGGCGAGTCCAGTGTTTCACGATTCTTGGCGGTGGTTGGGGGACTCAAGGGGAATGTACTCGGTAAAACAAGGATATCGGCTCATCACTAACAGTAGGGCGGTCAACAATATTGCGGGTGAATTCCAAGCTTGGAATAAAATTTGGTCTCTACCAATTCCTCCGAAGGCGAAGAACTTACTGTGGCGATGTGCTAGAGGAGTGTTGCCGGTCCGTGAGACTCTTAAGTCGAAGCATATTTGGATTGGTGGAGGGTGTCCGCTTTGTGGATATGTACGGGAGACGATGGAACACTTATTCTGCGAGTGTGCCTATGCGGCGGCTTTATGGAATCAGGGCGATGTGTTACAGGGAAGGTGCATGGAGATGTTTATGGACCACTGGTTAGCAAATTCAACAATGCATGAATCCATTACATTGGCGGCAATTACGTGGGTGGTGTGGACTACAAGGAATGATGTTGTGTGGCGTACCATTCAACCGTCCAAGGTAACAATGAGGTCTCATCTATCGCGATTGAAGGCAGAATGGGAAGACGTGTATCAATGTTCTCGGCAGCGCGACGTAACGGAGCATGCGACGATCTGGCAACCACCTTCAAGCCCGTTGGTGAAGTGTAACGTAGATGCAGCCACTTTCTCGGATGGGGCAGGCTTCGGTGCTGTTATTCGGGACCACGGTGGACGTTTTATCGCAGCAAGGAATGGAAGGATTACGGTCAGCCACGAACCTTTGTTGGCGGAGGCAATTGCTGCAAGGGAGGCTTTAAAATGGCTCAAAGAATTACAGTATCATAACATTATTCTCGAGTCTGATTGTTTAAATTTCTGTACCGCGTTTAATTCTTGTAGTCGTAATTTTTCTTATTTAGATGTAATTGTGAAGCAATGCGTGTCGATTGCTAATGACATTGGAAACGTTAGTGTTTGCCATGTCAGGAGGACAGCGAATCAGGTGGCTCACGAATTAGCACGGGCAACCGGTTCTTCTTCTGTCTCCGGAACGTGGGAATTCATCCCACCGGCTTGTATTTCTGGTTTACTAAGTTATTAATGAAGTTGTGCTTTTGTTTCAAAAAAAAAAAAAAAAAAAAACTCAAGCGGTATTAAACACCCCTAACTATCAAACAACATAAAACAAGCGTTCATATTTAATTCGATAGTCGCATTAAAACAAAGAAAATTCAACAAAGCTAAATAACAATAACACGAGTAGTTATGTTTAATTTAGATTAATATTCTTCCTACGATTAAAATAACACTAAAGCCGTGATAAAATTAATCATAGTTGCTACTTAGAAAAGAAAATCAATTACAAGAATCACTTCCTAATCTATAGCTATAAATTAAATTGAATCAAATAATTAAACCAATAGGTCTCTAGCAATCAAATGAAACAATTAATCAAAACAAATAAAAGCACAGGAGAATATCAATTACTCAAATGAATATAAATTCAACATTAAGAATTAATTAAATCTCGCAGTACAAATGGATCCAAGGTTCATGTAATCTTGACCAAGTTAAAAGAATTAGCCTCACAGGACCCCATGAACCAGAAAACTTATCACTCTGTAAAAATATAAAATAAAGAAGATAGTCTGATGCCTCCAACAAGAACAATTCACTACTATTTATCAAGGTTGCAAAAAACGTTAGGCGCCAAGGGGGCGCCTAGCGCCTATGGTGCCGATTTATTTTTTTTTATTTTTAAATTTTTTTTTAAAAAATTAAAATTAAAAATTGTGAAATTCAGTAATAAAACATAAGGTTCCTCTAGTTTTTTCATACAAATTATTTACATAAGTGGTTGTAAAATCGTTTTGAATATTGTTAAAACCATCTAAATACATTAAAAAAAAAATTAAAATTAGGAACAAAAGAAGAATTTTTTGGAGAAATTAGAAGACCAAACCGCCTGCCACAGTTTGCGGTGTATAGATCTCAAAAAAATACGTGATTTGAAAAAAAAATTGTCCAAAACGGACAATCGAGTCAAAAGTTATGCCTTACCGAACTTTCTACACTTTTCAACAAAAAAAAAAAATCTAAAAAACGCCGGTTCGGCCGTTTAATCGCCGCCTAGCTGCCCGGCCGCGAAGGAGGCCGATTCCGGCCAAATCGTCCGCGGCCGGGCGGTAATCGGCGCCTAGGCGCGATTTTTGCAACATTGCTATTTATACACTTCTAATCTCAACCAAAATCTCTTGAACTAAAGAGAACAATTAATCTGAAAAATTAATTTGCACCTCTCAAAATAGCCCCAAATAGCTGAAATTATCTCTACCATTCGATTTCCGGAGTACCTGCTGCAAAACCATGGGTCATACAAAGTGAATCAGGAAGCTAGAAATTTGACACACCCGTGCTGCGACCGTGTCGACATTCCAGTGTGTGACACATCTGTGACCCGGGTGTGTCACGGTACCTACGGTTGCTATGACCCGGGTGTGTCACCGCCGTGTCATGATCGTGTCCCAATTCCAATAAGGGACACAACTGCGACACACTCCCGACACAACCATGTCGCCGAACCCAACCCTCCCCTGACCAATTCTGCTCTAGATCCACCTCCAATTGATCCTCCCAGGCCTAGACGTCCTCAACGCACTCATCCAATGACCCTAAGGCACTTGACTCATGATTCCCCATATAACAAAGCTTTAATTGCCCTAAATGGAGGATCACGATGGATGAAGCATTTAATGCACTGTTGCACATGTAACAAAGCTTTAATTGCCCTAAAACTTTGTATAACAGCACTTGGAAGCCGGTTCCAAATAAACGAGATATGAATTTGATTGGATGCAAATGAGTTTATTGAATCAAAAGAAGAGCAGATGGTAGAATTGAACGATACAAAATCAAACTTATTGCATGCCATAATACTATAATAGTAGCTGCACTTTTTATTGCATGCATAATACTATAATAGTAGATGCACTTTTTATATTTTGTATGTATGAAGAATGCAATGGCTTAATTGTTGGTCCTAGATAAATTGAAGTCTAGAAGAAGATTGAATATGTTTTAGAATGCTTAAAAAAAAAAAAATAGAAGAAAGAAGAAGAAATGGGTTAGTTCTTCAATTAATGACCAATCAACGCACTACAATGTGAAATAACACAATTACACACTAATTAATGTAGTAATGCCATTTAGTATGCATACATAGA
Organism: Ipomoea nil; assembly: GCF_001879475.1. Taxonomy (NCBI): domain Eukaryota; kingdom Viridiplantae; phylum Streptophyta; class Magnoliopsida; order Solanales; family Convolvulaceae; genus Ipomoea; species Ipomoea nil. The sequence continues at coordinate 338,683 of NW_017619189.1, read as the reverse complement.
TGATGGAAATTGGCACCCCATTATGCTATATTCTTTCTATATATTAAAGCCATATAGCCATGGCCAATCAAATGACTGCATTTTCCGGCCTATGTAAAATTACTACGTAGTTTCAATTATTAGGTGATTTTTCTTTTGTCTTTTTTTTTTTTTTTTTTTTTTTTTTTTGGTTTAGATCATTTAATTGATCTTTTGGGATTTGTATTGCTTTATAGGACTTTTCGTATTTCAATGTATTGATGGTGAATTGAATTGCTGATACTGCCGCTTTGCACTACCAACTAATAAATTAATTAAAAAAATGATATATAAATGCACTTGGTCTCTTCAGTTTTCAAGAGGCATGCGTACTAAATCATCATGATTGTATTTTTTTTTTTTTAAAGGTGAAATCCTCCATATTGCAGCCTATATAATGACCACTCGGATGAGAACATTTGCATGCATAACACGCCTTGCAGAGCAGAAACCTTTCCAAAATGCATTCTTGATACATACTTGCAAGCCAAACTCGCATCTACGCAATAGAAAACCTATAAGAATTAGTTTAGTGAGAAAATGTGAAATACAGAAATTTCAAAGATGAACATCTAGCAAAAACGGAGGACATCTAACTAGAGCAATGACTGCCTATTCATGATGAGATAAACATACCTTATTTATGATCTTTTTAATTGTAAGCTGTATTATTTGTGAAAAGTTTCTATAAAATGTTTTTATTTTATTTTATTCTATTAGGGTACATACATTTTACGAAGATAGATACAGTGAATGGAATGGAGTGATTTTGGAATTGAACTCAAGTAGGATCAAAATAGTTTGAAGTAATTATTTTAATGTAAAGGAAGCAGGTAATTCAATAGGTTGGAAAGAAATGCATTTACATGAAAATTTATATATTAAACAAACATTTTATTTTATAAATCAGTTTATTGTTTACTGAAATAAAAAAAAATTAGGTTATTGGTTTAAAAAAATGAGATTAATCTACTTTTTATACTTACAATTTTATTGAAAAGGAAAAAACTTAAATATTTATGATTTATTACAATTTGATTGTTTATTCTAATACACAGTTTTGAGAGAAATAGTTATTAGATCACTTACTGGATTTTTGTTTTTAAAAATTTAAATCAGTTGTTAAATTAAAAGACGGTGCATGCCCAATACTTGCGCAGAGATGAACAAATTTAAACAAATAATCATGAAACTGATATAAAGTAATTAGAAAAATGATGTATTTTTTATTTTCGTTGAAAACAAAAAAGTTAACTTGAAGAATTTTATCTCACCGAATATTTTTTTTAATTGTATTACAGATTTGGTGGCGTTTGTAAAGTAATCTGTAATATAAAACAAATAATTATGAAACTGATATAAAGTAATTAGAAAAATGATGTATTTTTTATTTTCGTTGAAAACAAAAAAGTTAACTTGAAGAATTTTATCTCATTGCATATTTTTTTAATTTTATTATATAGGTTTGGTGGCGTTTGTAAAGTAATCTGTAAAATAAAACAGTACATATTTCAAGAGTGATTCTGATTATGTTAATTGATTTCACGAGTACTTAATTTTTAGAAGATATTAAAAATGTCTAATTGAGGTTGATCTATGACCAAAACAAAATGAATAAACACAGATTCTGCAAAATGATGATCCAAATTGCAGATTAAATATAAAAACATAAGAAATGGAAAAATGGACTTAGCTTTTTGTAGATCCGAATTTTGTGGAGTTTATTTATCTTCAGTAATAGCATCTAATCTAACACTGGAGAATTCAATAGAACGGAAAATATTAAAAGGAATCGCAACAAAACAAAAGAAAAAGGGAGGAATCAGAAAGAATCGTAACGAAGAAGATGCGTTGCCCCGTCGTGGTCTGCAGAGGGAGAACATGATGACAGTCAAATGGGTTAAAAGTCTTGATATGTGATGATAATGAGAATTTTGTAATTACGACTAAAAATGTTGTATGTTAAGAAATCTTTAATAATTTGTATTTTTAAACAAATAATAATTTGTACTTTCTTTATCATTTTGATAATATTATTTTTTTTTGAAAGCCAAAAGCATCAGATTATATTTTCCACCAAGGGCTGAATAAAAGCAGGAGGTACATCCCTCCAAACAGTACGGCCAGCTACTGCAGTTATGTGTTTTGATAAGGAATGAGCCACATGGTTAGCCTCCCTATTCACAAAACTAACTAGTGTTCCAGGCATAACATTAATTGAACGATTGCAAGATAATAAAACGAAACCAAAATAATTACGAAATGAACTGGCACACTTTAATCCTGAGACCAAATCTGATGAATCCGTGTAAAGCCTAAACCTGATAATCCATTGTCTTTCAACCAAGAGAGTGCCTCGCGAAGCGCCACTGCCTCCGCTAACGGGGGATCATGTGGACACAAGAGAGGGCCGTTGGCTGCCACCACATACGAGAAGCCGCTATCCACAACAAAGAAGCCAAACGCAGCCGCATGGTTATCGCCGTGAAAACCTGCATCGACATAGCAGTGATAAGGCGGGGGGGCCTGTGGTGGCGTAGCAGCCAGTGTCGGCTGCAGCGTAGCAGTCCGGCAGCATGCTTGTTGGCGCCGTTGTTCGCAGTCAGACCATGCAGTCCACGCAGCCGAGAATCGCCGTAGAAGAGCGGACGGCGTCGGCACGGACCCATCCCACACCGCCGTGTTTCTAGCCGTCCAAATTGCATGAAGGACACCACAGATACGGCCACGGACATCTTCGCCAATCTGAGACGCACTACCGAGCCAATCTTCAGCCCACTGCAAGAAATTCCTGTTGGCAAAAGAGGGGATTTGAATCTGAGACAAATGCCAGACAGAAACGGCAAACGGGAACGTACAAAATATATGTAAAAGACATTCTTCATAAAGTCCACAGGATGGGCAAATATTCAATAAATCCACCCTCCTAATTCTCAGATTGTCAAGTGAGGGCAGAATATTCAAGAGGGCACGCCATAAAAACACTTTCCACTTCGGAGGAACCTGTAACTTCCAGATGTTTTGCCATACAGGAGAGACTTGTGAGCTTATAAAATTCAATCTATTATAACCATTCTTGACCGAGTAACATCCCTTTAAATCCCCTTCCCAATACCACACATCATCATAATCCAAACTTACAGGTAGCTGAGATATTGACATCACATCCCGTGGATTAAACCCCTGGTGCAAAAGGTCAACATTCCACCTCCCCGTATTATTATCAATCAAGTCCGAGACTAGCAAAGACTGATTAGCAAAAACCTGATCAGATTCAACATATGGGTTATGGGCATCCGGTAACCAGGGAATTGTCCATACCTTAGTCGATCTACCATTACCAATCCTGCGCCTACATCCAGATTTCAGCAAATCCTGACTGGCCATAATGCTCCTCCACACATAACTTGGGTTTCCCCCAATCACAGCCTCATAAAAAGACGTTGTCGGGAAATACCGAGCCTTAAAAACGCGAGACATCAAGGAACAGGGATTGGTTAGTAATCGCCAACCTTGCTTACCCAGTAAAGCCAAATTAAACTCACGTAGTCGCTTGAACCCCATTCCACCAAACTTCTTCGGCTTGCACATTCTATCCCAAGCTAGCCAGTGAATGCCACCTTCATTGCCAGACTGCCCCCACCAATACCTGTTCATTAATCTTTCCAGGGAAACACACAAAGAGGATGGGAGTAGGAAAATACTCATTGTATACATAGGCATGTCTTGTGCCACACTCTTTAAAAGAACCTCCTTACCCGCTTTAGACAGCAATCTCTTATTCCATGATCCAAACCTCTGCCTCAGCTTTTGCTCAACATAAGCAAAAACTGCCCTCCTATTCTTGCCCACCACAGAAGGCAATCCCAGATACTTGCCAAAGTCCTCCGCCTGATTAACTGCTAAGGCCCCGGATACAAGATCCCGCATCTCAACATACGTATTTCGACTGAAAGAAATATTCGACTTATTGTAATTGACAGCCTGACCAGAGTAGGTCTCATAAACACTGAGACACCTCTTGACCTCCATTGTTTCCTGCAGATTGGCCTTAAAGAAGAGTAGACTATCATCTGCAAAAAACAAGTGTGAGATTGGTGGTGCTCCCCGTGCCACCCTACAACCATGTATAAGTCCCTTAGCCTGAGAATCCTGCAAAAGTAAAGACAATCCTTCTGCGCAAATGATAAATAAGTACGGAGATAAGGGGTTCCCCTGTCGTAATCCCCTTGATGGGACAATCTCGCCCGTAGGCTTGCCATTGACTAGCACTCTGTACCGAACCGTTTGAACACAAAGCATAATCAATTGTACCCACTTTGCATCAAACCCCAGCCGTAACAACATGTCCCTCACACACGGCCACTCCATTCTATCATACGCCTTAGCCATGTCAAGCTTCAAGGCAGCCCATCCAACCTGTCCCAGTTGCTTCCTTCTCAGATAGTAACCAACCTCAGAGGCAATTAGAATATTGTCTGAGATCAACCTACCCGGGAGGAAGGCACTCTGTGATTCCGAGATAATACCTTCTAATAAAGGTTTCATGCGATTTGCCACCATCTTTGCCATTACTTTATACAAAACATTGCATAACGCAATCGGACGTAAGTCAGACACACGCTCAGGGGCATTCTTTTTAGGAATCAAAACTATATTCGCATCATTCAAACAAACAGGAAAAGACGACTGTTCTAGGCAATTAAGCACAAAGGAAGTAACATCCTTACCAATAACATCCCAAAAAGCCTGATAGAAGCCAGGGTTCATGCCGTCTGGGCTAGGGGATTTATCCTTGCCCATGGAGAATAGAGCCTCACGCACCTCCTCTGGTTCAAACGGCCTCAGCAGATGTGTATTCTGATCCTCGGTCACACGCGGCTGCAAAGTATCAACATTGAAAGGCCCAGGTGACCCTCCAGATGTGAAAATCAGCTTATAATAATTAGAGACCAGCGACTCCAGCTCATTACCCTCCTTCCAGACACCATTATCATCTTTTAGTTTCAAAATAACATTCTTCTTCTTCCTATGGGATGCATATTTATGGAAGAACTTTGTATTCCGATCCGCCCCCTGAAGCCAGTGCTGCTTAGCACGCTGCCTCCAGAAAGCCTCCTCCTGGGACAAAACAAGGTTTAAACTATTATCCATCTGTGCAAACCGAGCCAATGATGCTTGGTCACGCCTTCCCCGCAACTTCTCCATCTCCCTCCTTATCTCACCAATACGTTTGCCATACTTATGATGTCGATCGCCGCCCCACGATTTCAGGCCCCTTCCACAGAAGTCAAGCCTAGCCTGCAGATTTAAACCATGAGAAGCAGCCCATTCACGCTCCACCACAGACCTGCACCCCTCATCCATCAACCATGCATTCTCAAAACGGAAACCACGCGACCGAGTAGCAGGAGCCATCCCATAAATATCCAGAAAAAGAGCCGAATGGTCAGACGAATCAGTACGAATATTGTATAGCTTCGCGCTATCATAAGAGCCCAGCCAGTCCATATTAGCTACCACCCTGTCCAACCGCTCCTCTATCCAGTCCTCCGTACCCTTACCCCTTTCCCACGTAAACGGATACCCAATCATAGGAAGAGACAACAATCCACAATCCTCTAAAGCCTCGTTGAAACCCTCAACCAAGCCCCTCGGGTGTGGTAATCTTCCCCTCTTCTCCGTCTGAGCCAACAAATCATTAAAATCTCCCAAGATCACCCAGGGTAGGTCAGAAATCCCCTTAAGCGACCTTAAGAAATCCCATGATTCCCTCCTTCTACTTCTCTGTGCAAATCCATAGTAACAGGTGAGACGCCATTGCGGCTTCTCCGGGAGCGACACTACTAGATCAATATGATTATCCGAGTATTTAATTAGACTAGCATAGTTGTTCTTTGCCCATAAAAAACACAAACCACCTCTCGGTCCATCACTATCCACCTTAAAGCATCCCTCAAACCCCAACTTCACACGGAGTCTCTCAGCATGACTCCCATCCACCATCGTCTCCATCAAGAACACAAAATCCGGGTTCCTTTTGGACACAAGGTCCTCAATTTCACGAACCGTCCGTGGATTGCCCAAGCCACGGCAGTTCCAAAATAGGGTACTCATTGGGAGAGGTGGGCCTGTTCTCCAGGTCCCACCATACGAGAAGGATTTATATCCAATTGCATACCAATAACAACTTCCACCACTCCCCCATCCACACCCCTCCGCCGCTTCGGATCCACCCTAACCCCCATCTCCTCCCCCGCCCCACTCACCGAACCGGCCACTGCCAACCCCTTCAACCCATTCCTCGCCACGCCAGAAGTCACCCCACTGCCTCCCGCCCCCTCCACTCCTACTGCCAAACCAGCCCCACCAACCCCTTCCGTCCCCACCACCGGCCGGCCAACTACCGGCGCACCACCGAAGCCTATCACCTTCCGCCGCTCTTGCCCTAAATGAAACCACTTCTCTCCCAACACCTTAGCCGGACTTGTCCCCCCCGCCTTCAAAGTCGGGCCATATAAATACTGCTCCGGTTTCAAAGTAGAGCGTCTCGCATCAATACAAAACTTGTCCGTATGGCCCAATTTTCCACAGAAATAACAAAACATATGCAGGCGTTCATATTTAAAATTCACCCATGCCCAACTACCATCCCGGAGGATCATCTTCATGCGGCGTTTCAGTGACATGGCGACATCATGCCGCACCCTCACCCTATAGAACGTTGCCCATGGCCTTGTGAAATTCCGTTCGTCCACCCGCAGGTAAACCCCAACAAAATTCCCCACCTTCTCCAACACCTTCTCCGTACGATACCCAATCGGCAAATCGAACACCTGAACCCATAAATCAACAGAGTTTAGAATCACCTGAGTCGGATGTTCGTCCCCAACTAACGGTTGACAGATTAACGTTGCGTTCTCATAAGCCCAGGGGCCCTCTTCCAGCACTCGCCTTCTATCCGCCTCATCAAAGAAGGTGAATAGAAAGAGATTCGGTTCAACGTCGGCTACCTCAATGCCCATTAAAGGGCGCCATGCAGAGACAAGCACACGTTTCCTTATCTCGGCCTTGAAGTTGCGATCGGTGAGAAGCCTGCCCACAACCGACCACGTTTGTTGCACCAAAGTATGATCAATTCCACCGGTCGGTTTTGATAATATTATTAATCTAGGTAATTTATTTTAATTTCAAATATTTTCAGTTGTATTTCTATAATTAGACTTATATTATATTGGGAAAATGACACTTTTTACTATTACAGTATTACTTAAAATAATAAACGAAATCGTAACATATATTTTATTTTGTATTTTTGTATTTAATATTTTTTAATTAATACTATACTATTACAGTATTACTTTAACCAACCATTTGATTGATTTCTGCATTATTTGTATGAAAAGTTATATTGCATACGTTATATTATTTTTGAACTTCATATCCATAATTATGTATAGTTTTAGAACTGGTCCCAATATTTTACTTCTTACACATTATGCATTTTTGGGCTCAAAAAATGAAAATATCCAAGGAAAGTCAATTTATTTGCATGAGCATATGGATATCGGTAATCACATCAATTCTCAAAATGATGACATGCCAATTCAAGGTGTACAATTCAACACTCCGACAAGCAATGAATTTCCAAATGGTCTCAACATTTTTAACATGTGGGGACTCTACTGTTTGTTTGAACACTACACAAAATGTAGTTTACAAATAAATTTTCAATAATTTGTAGTACTTTTGAATTTTCAATGTCATAACCTATTTTTAATATTATTCTGTATTTATGTAATACTAATTTTACATCTTACAATGCATTCGGTTTTCAAAAAATATTTATACTTCAATTATAATAAGACTTAAGAATTATTAATAATTTCTTAATATAAATACAATATTTCCAATTTTTAGTCCGTGCATTGCACGGGTGAAATACTAGTTAATTAAATAAAGACATATTTCTATAAGATTATTAGTAAAGCTCAAATTTAGATAACCTCTGTGCTGGCACAACAATCAAGGGAACATTTTTCTTAGTGACTATCCCAAATTTATCAGATAGGTCAAGATTTTCGCCTTTAGGAAGATGCCAGTCAAAGGAGTGCAACAGTGAACTCAAAATATAAATAAGCATTTTCTCCGCCAAGGGAATGCTGGCACAAATTCTCCTTCCAGATCCAAATGGCAAAAACCTATGATCATTGCCTGTATAATCTAAACCAGAAGTTTGGTTAAGGAACCTTTCAGGCCTAAACTCCAAAGGATTGTCCCAAAGTTGAGGGTCTCTATGTATTGCATACATATTCAGAAGGACTCTAGTGCCCTTAGGAATTGTGTATCCGCCAACTTGTGTAGTATGAGTTGGGCACCTAGGGACTAGAAGTGGTAATGCATGGTATAAACGGAATGTCTCCTTCACAACTGCATCCAAATAGCTGAGCTTTGGTAGATGGACCTCTTCAACAATATTGTTTATTCCTATAATCTCATCTCATTCCTTTTAGACCTTTTTCATTATCTCTGGATTATCAAGTAATGTTGTCATAACCCACTCCACCATTGTGGATGTGGTGTCCGTCCCCCTATCACAATATCCTATATAAAAATAGTAAACTATAAGTTGAAAAAAGAAGTAACAAAGTAATTAGCAGCTAGCATTGGCTCAAAAAAAAAAAAAAAGCAGCTAGCATTAATAATGACTTTTAATTATAAAGTAAAATGACTTTTAATTCTAGACTACGTAAAATGGTATTATATGAATTAAATTTTATATTACTTGAAGTAATTTGTTTGATTTACTTGTAGCACTTTTAGTAGATTCAAACATTGCAACCAATTGAAGCATAAACAATACTACATATACCAAAAAAATTGACTTAATATTCAATTTAGTCATCGATTATAGTGATTTTTCTCGATTTAGTCTTAAATGTCTTTTTGTGCTTAATTGGGTACTCGACTTCGATGATTTTACCTAATTGAGTTCCCAGTAACTATAACTTGATAATTTCCCCTCGATTAATGCACAATTTAGTTTTTGACTGTAGTTATTTTGCAGAAATTAGTCCTTGACTATAGTAGTTAATACCTAGTTTAGTCATCAACTATATATGGCGATTTTTCTCGATTTAGTACTTTATTCTAACAGCTGATGACTCAATTAGGTAAAATCATCAAAGTCAATGACTGATTAAGAAGAAAATGACGTTTATGACTAAATTGAGAAAAACCACTATAGTCGATAACTAAATTTGTATTAACTCAAAAAAATTTATATAAATTAAAATTTTGTATCATTTATATGAGTTTATTTGATTAATAAATTTTGACAATTCCTCATGTAGTGAATATGGAAGTTAAAGACACTATTTGATACAAAAGTTTGATGGTACAAACAATAATTCCCTTTTATAGATGATGTGTTTGTGACAATAAATTATTAGTGTGTCGAAAATGAATTTTTCAACTATTAGAAAGTCATTGGAAATGTCAAACATCTTGTGCTTAGATGACATGTAGTGACCTCTCTCATATGGGAGGTCACGAGATTGAGCCTCAGTGGAGGCGGAATAGATACTATAGTGTAATGGAGTTAGTAGAAAAGTGATTGGATATTGGGTCAAGTGAGATTGTCTCATGAATCCTATGCTCAAATGTTATACTAATCATGAATAAATTTTTTGTTCCTTATAATTGAAAATGTAATACTTTTTCATTTTTTAGTAAAAGTATTATATTTTCCATCAAAACTATTACATTTTCCATAATAAGTAATGTTGGCAAGTGATCCTTACTTATAAGAGAAAATATAATACTTTTGAGGATAAATGTAATACTTTTAAATCGAAATGTAAAAGTATTACATTTTCCCTTAAAAGTATTACATTTATCCTTATAAGTAACAAAAATTTTATTCCTAATTAGTATTACATTTGAGTATATATATGTATGACATTTGTGTATCAAAATCATTCATGTTTATCAAATATATACGTGAATTGGTGAAATTCTCTCTCCCTGGTATCTAGGGTTTTTCATCTCTCTCCCTGATTTCTAGGGTTTTCATTTTTTTCACCGCTTCCGGCAGCTTTTTTCACGTTTTTTCCCCGTTTTTGATCGTTTGCGTAAGGTGTGCTGCTTCGTTGTCACTCTCTGGTCTGTTTCCGGCTGTGAGTTATGGACGTTCAAGGCATAGCGCAGGGTTGTGCGGAGATCACGCTGGACGATGAGGAAACCGGCGTCCGGTTTGAAGAGGAGGCGGGTGCGGTGGAAGCCGAGGGTTTTGCGCAGCAGTATTGGCAGTTGGTAGGCCGCTTTCTGACCGATCGTAATGTTAAGTTTGATGTGATGAGGCAGGTTATGGCCTCAGTGTGGAGGCCATTGATGGGAATACAAGTAACCGAGGTGCAACCGAATCTATATCTCTTCACTTTTTATCATGATACGGACAGGGCTTATGTGTTGGAGAGAATGACCCTTGGGCGTTTGAGATGCCACTCTGGTATGTCAGTCTTTGCGTCTTGGCGAGCATCCCACTCAGGTAACATTGAACACGATAGATTATTGGATACAGATACACGACTTGCCAGTCGGATACCGAACAGATAAGGTTTTGGAGAAGGTGAGCGATTACTTATGGCTTTTTGTCCATTTGGATGAAAGGAATTTTGTAAGGCCGTGGACTAAATTTTACAGGGTCAAAGTCACGGTTGAAGTAACGGCACCGTTAAAAAGGCGTATGAAGATGATTTTGCGGGATAATACGTGGACATGGGTGAATTTTCGCTATGAACGTTTGCATATGTTCTGTAATTTTAGTGGAAAATTAGGCCATATGGATAAATTCTGTCTTGATGCATGATTACTGTAATTTGGGGCAAACAAATAATACCCGGAGTATTCGGGTTGTCGAACCACAGAGAGGTGGTGTACTAATCACTAGCTACTAGGTTACTCATATGAAACTAGTCCGAACAAAACTTGAAGGTTGATTGATTGCATAAAATAACAAGCAGAATAAAATAAGTAGCAAGGTTTTGTAGACAATAGAGCAAAATAGGATTCTTGGGATCACAATGTTTAATCACCTAGTGCCAATTAACGTTTGTAATATTTGGTTTGGAATTAAGATTTGTATGGGAATGCAAAGTGGAATCGAATTACTCCCGTAATCTCTATTCCTAGTGAATTTCCACTCCCATGGCTTAAACACCCAATAAGATCAAAGATCGGCATTCAATTATTCCTAATTACTACCATCTCTCGATGAGCAATAATCTAGAATAAACTTCTCCTAATACGTTCCCATTTCCCAAGGACCAACCATTAGGTGCAATCGTGTGTGCCCTAATTTATGCCCCAACTCCCATTGGTGACACAAACATGACTGTGAAGCTAGTAATTTAGGCCTTTAACTACCAACAACAACAGATTAAAACAAGATTGCAACACAAATCATAAAACCAAACATAAATATATTAAGAAATTAACGAACTAGGCACATAGGTTCATAAACAAATTCACCCAAAAATCCCTAAGGAATTTAGCCGAGCATGGCTAAATTATACATCGCAAATATGAATAAAGGATTACAAATCATCAGAAGAGTACAAGAATTAACCAAGCGATTCTCCCAAATCTCCCTGGCTTCCTCCTTGCTTCCAAAGACGACTTGAGCCTCTTGATTTCTCTCTTTCTTGTCTACAAAGAACTCTAAAAATCTCTCGGTCTCCTCTTAGGGTTGAGGAAGGGGGGATTTTATAGTGGGTACAAAGTTGAGATGAAATAGGAATCTTGTACAAAATTGGACTCAAATTATAATTCCTATATTTTAAATAAAGAATTGAAGTTGGAATTGGAATAAAGAATTGAGGTTGGAATTGGAATAAAGAATTGAGGTTAATTGGGATTTGGGATTGAAGTTGGAATTTAAGTTGAATTGCTACCAACGCCCTTTTGTCGTAATTAAGACTTCACGCCTCGCTCGACGCGTCGAGCTATGGCTCGACGCGTCGAGACCTGATGGTCTAGATTTCTGATGCTACTGGAAATTTTCGACGCGTCGAGTCCACTGGGCCCCGAACTCATCCAAAATTGCTCCAAACTCATCCTTGAACTCCCCTTGGTCATATCTTTGACCTAAAATGGTTCAAAAACACTAACAAACACCGTAAAATATTCAAAACAAGTGCGAACCATAATTAAATGATAATAGCAAGGAAAACATGTATTAAATAAGCAAAATTAAAGAGCTTAATTACTGTGATGATTCAAAATAACCATAAAAACAAGCATAGATGTGATAACATCACCCCCTCACACTTAAGCTTTTGCTTGTCCTCAAGCAAAACCAAGGAATAAAATCACAAGTCAAAACGTACAAATTACTCATGCTCTCTCTTGCACAACCTTTCAAACCACCAACCCACTTGCTACAAAACAACAAGCTTCAAGAATCAAATTAGTTTGGCACATAATAGACCCATTTCCAAGCCAAAAACCGAGCGCCAAGAATTTAAAGTGTGTGAGGATCAATTGTGTACAAGTACTCAGTTGAGATTATGCAAGACACGGCTCAAGAATGAGATCCCATAGGCTTGCCCTTCATACTCCCCTAGATCAAATCTAAGAATGCATGCTAAGATCAAATAGGACTTTATTAAGCTTGTAATGGGGCTACGGGTGGTGGCTAACAAAGAAGTGGTATGGAAAAATTAATCAAAAAGAGAGAATGTCACAATTTATCTAAACTTTTCAAAATTTGGAAGAGATGAGATAATCATAATTCCAAGGAGCAAATTTCTTTTAAGAACTTAGCATCTCTTTGGTAAAGTGGGGATCCAAACTCAAAAACTTTCAGTCTTTTTTTTTTTTTTTCTCATTCTTTTCTTTGTCTTTGGACTTCTTTTGGATATAGCAAGATAATTTTAATCCAAACTTTCATGACCTCCACACTTGAACATTTGTAACACTAGCTGCTTCTTTTTTTGTAGCACAACTCCATAAAAACTCTTCTTACAGAAAAGATGAAGATAAAAGTTTCATTCTCTCAAGGGTGGAAGGGAAATATTTGGCCAAGGGCTAAGGGTTATAATAATGGGGTAAATCAAAGAAAAACAATCACAAAGAGGGGATAAGTGCTTAGCACTTATTTGAACAAACAAAAGGCACAATGGGGATACGAAGGATAAAATATATATAGGAACAGGTTTAAAGGCTATGGCTAAACAAAAATGGCCTAAATCACTTCAAAACATGCAAAACTTAGACATCACTTAGGGAGTAATGAGGCAAGTTCTAGCAAAACACCCATGACCAGAATCTCACATAAGCCTTCACTAGCAATGCAAAACACAAGATCAAGAACTAATCCAATTATTAAGTGGTTAACAAAGCTATTGGCAAGGGAATAGATCAAATATGTGTTACACCTCAAATCATCCATCACAAATTGAGATGCAGCAAGCACCACTAAAACAAACCACAAACCAACAAGAGAGAGTAATTGTAACTGCATGCTAAGACAAGTAACTTATTCACCAAAAATAGCATATGAGTCATCCAAGCAAAAGCAAAAATTTTTAAAATTTTAGAAATATCCCCAGAAATATCCCCAAATTAATGATTCCTCCCCCCACACTTAAAACTTTGCATCGTCCCTGGTGCAAGAGAAAAGAGAAAAACTATAAAACAAAAATAATCACGAACTAGAAAGCAATAAAACTAAATAAAACGAATCTAGAAAGCAATAAAATTAGACTAGAAAGCAATAAATATGAAAGAAATAAAAGATAACATGGGGTGCCTCTCATGAAGCGCTAAGTTTAACGTCGTTAGCTCGACGTTACCTCTCTAGCCATCAAGTGATTGGAGAAGAAAAATCCCCTTCTTTCCATCAACTTTCTCTTCCAAGTATTTCTTCAAGTGGTGTCCATTTATAAACTCTCTTAAGCTCGAACCCTTCACGTCATCATGTAAGGAACCACATTTGCCCGAATCAAGAATTATGCCTCCATTCTCTTTTCCTTCTTTTTCAACACTCTTTTGTTCAACAAGTAATGAGAGTCTCGGATCATTCACATGAACCAGCAAGTATTGGGAATCATTGGATATATAGATAGGAAAATGTGTGCCATTATCCTTAAGAATTCCAATGCCTCCCAAATTCAAAATTTCTCTGAAGTTCTCTCCAAAGGAAGTGTTCTCCATTGGTGAGACATCCTCATTCAAATCATGTGCTCCATTAAAAACTTCCTCATCTAATGGGCAACTCTCTATATGTTCCTTGCCATCATTACCTTGCAACTCTACATTTTCCTCCCAGCTTGGTGTCTCCATCTCAATGCATTTATCAAATATTTCTTCATCTCCCTCTCTAAGATCCTCATCATCCTTTTTATTTCTCTCAACTTCATGACCTTCATTTGGCAAGAGCAACTCTTCTAGAACCTCTCCATTAAATGAATCTTGAAGTGGCTCTTGAATTGTCAAATCTTGCTGTCGAGCTATCATGTGATCGAGTCGAGCATTCATGCGATCAAGTTGAGCATTCATGTGATCTTGTAACTCCAGATATTTCGAGCACAATTGCATTACCTTGGTCTCTTTGGACTTCATCTCAATTATTTGGTCAAGTGATTGACAATCCTGTTGAAACTCTTGGTACGGCAACTCTTGAGCTCGCCCTTGATACTTGTAATTGGGATCCATGATAAAGCAATTTTCCGCCTCATGAGATCCACCACATATCATGCACCGTGAGGGTTGTGGAGTAGGTGGTGTGCATCTTTGATAAGTAGCTTGACTCATGTTGGCACAAAATCCTTGAGTAGATTGTTGAGGGATATGGTTGGTGGGGTTGAGCATGTAACAATTTTCCACAAAGTGATTCCCACCACAAAATGAGCACCATTGGGGTTGTGATGTTTGATATGAACTTTCTTGATAATATCCTTGACTAGAGTTGGCAAAATTTGAGAAAGGGAATTGTTGTTCCATTCCTCCATATTCTCGATTCATATTCCAACTCATCTCATAACCTTGAGAAGGAGGGTAAAACGGTGGCATGGTTCCTTGGAATGCATATCTATCCATAAACTTAATCACACTCAAAACAATGAACTTGTTATGGGTTAGCAAAATAAAATAAAATAAAATAAAAAAATAAAAAAAAAATAAAAATGAACTAGTCTCCTAGAATAAAGATTTCACTAATGTTAATACTAGAAGCACCACCTCCCCGGCAACGGTGCCAATTTGATTACTGTAATTTGGGGCAAACAAATAATACCCGGAGTATTCGGGTTGTCGAACCACAGAGAGGTGGTGTACTAATCACTAGCTACTAGGTTACTCATATGAAACTAGTTCGAACAAAACTTGAAGGTTGATTGATTGCATAAAATAACAAGCAGAATAAAATAAGTAGCAAGGTTTTGTAGACAATAGAGCAAAATAGGATTCTTGGGATCACAATGTTTAATCACCTAGTGCCAATTAACGTTTGTAATATTTGGTTTGGAATTAAGATTTGTATGGGAATGCAAAGTGGAATCGAATTACTCCCGTAATCTCTATTCCTAGTGAATTTCCACTCCCATGGCTTAAACACCCAATAAGATCAAAGATCGGCATTCAATTATTCCTAATTACTACCATCTCCCGATGAGCAATAATCTAGAATAAACTTCCCCTAATAAGTTCCCATTTCCCAAGGACCAACCATTAGGTGCAATCGTGTGTGCCCTAATTTATGCCCCAACTCCCATTGGTGACACAAACATGACTGTGAAGCTAGTAATTTAGGCCTTTAACTACCAACAACAACAGATTAAAACAAGATTGCAACACAAATCATAAAACCAAACATAAATATATTAAGAAATTAACGAACTAGGCACATAGGTTCATAAACAAATTCACCCAAAAATCCCTAAGGAATTTAGCCGAGCATGGCTAAATTATACATCGCAAATATGAATAAAGGATTACAAATCATCAGAAGAGTACAAGAATTAACCAAGCGATTCTCCCAAATCTCCCTGGCTTCCTCCTTGCTTCCAAAGACGACTTGAGCCTCTTGATTTCTCTCTTTCTTGTCTACAAAGAACTCTAAAAATCTCTCGGTCTCCTCTTAGGGTTGAGGAAGGGGGGATTTTATAGTGGGTACAAAGTTGAGATGAAATAGGAATCTTGTACAAAATTGGACTCAAATTATAATTCCTATATTTTAAATAAAGAATTGAAGTTGGAATTGGAATAAAGAATTGAGGTTGGAATTGGAATAAAGAATTGAGGTTAATTGGGATTTGGGATTGAAGTTGGAATTTAAGTTGAATTGCTACCAACGCCCTTTTGTCGTAATTAAGACTTCACGCCTCGCTCGACGCGTCGAGCTATGGCTCGACGCGTCGAGACCTGATGGTCTAGATTTCTGATGCTACTGGAAATTTTCGACGTGTCGAGTCCACTGGGCCCCGAACTCATCCAAAATTGCTCCAAACTCATCCTTGAACTCCCCTTGGTCATATCTTTGACCTAAAATGGTTCAAAAACACTAACAAACACCGTAAAATATTCAAAACAAGTGCGAACCATAATTAAATGATAATAGCAAGGAAAACATGTATTAAATAAGCAAAATTAAAGAGCTTAATTACTGTGATGATTCAAAATAACCATAAAAACAAGCACAGATGTGATAACATCAATGCACGTGTGTCCGGGCTGAAACCTGAACAATATCCGTTTAGTGCAAGTTTGAAGGCGGGTGGCAACTCACCGGCAAAGGCGGTTGGGGAAAATTGGATGCAAAAAGGGGAGCAAAGGCACCGAGAGTTAGGGCTTGGCGGTGGGGAAGGGGATACTGTTCGGGTTTCATGCATGCATGCAAACCGTATGGGGGGCGGGTCGGTTACGTTGGAGGAGGGTCGCCGTGGTGTGTCGGGGGTGGGGGGTGCTTCGGCCAGTTGGTGCAGGCTGGCCTTGGTGGCTTATAGGGGAAGCCTTCGGGGGTAGGGGGAAGAGGGAGTATGGGTGGATCCGAAAAGGAGAAGGGGTGAGGAGAGGGAGGTCACGGGAGGTGTGGTGGTGGAGGAGGGGGTGATGTTGGTTGATTCTGATTCTATTGTTTTGGCAGGACCTGTTGATCAGGCCCGCCCTTCCACGGACAGTTCGAGAGATTGTGGACCTGGTGTCCAAAAGGAAGCCGGGTTTTGTGTTCTTGATTGAGACGATGGTGGATAGGAGTCATGTAGAGAGGCTCCGTGTGAGGATTGGTTTTGAGGGTGGTTTTGGAGTGGATAGTCAGAGGCAGAAGGGTGGTATGGGTTTCTTATGGGCAAAAAATAATAGTGCTCGATTGCTCAAGTATTCACAAAATCATATTGATCTAGTGGTGTCTTTACCAAACCGTCACCATTGGAGGCTCACTTGTTATTATGGTCTTGCTCAAAGCACGAGGAGAAGGGAGTCGTGGGACTTTCTACGATCACTTAAGGATGTATCTGACCTTCCTTGGGTGGTTATAGGGGGCTTCAACGATCTTCTTTATCAATCCGAGAAGAGGGGTAAACGGCCACATCCAGCTGGTTGTTTGGAAGGTTTTGGGGAAGCTCTTGTTGATTGTGGTTTGATGACTATTCCCATGATCGGGTACCCTTTCACCTGGGAACGGGGTAAGGGGACACCGGATTGGGTAGAGGAGCGGTTGGATAGGGTGGTAGGGGATACAGCTTGGAGGGATATTCATGATAAAGCCAGGCTATATAATATTCAAACACTGATGTCGGATCATACGACCCTTTTTCTGGATATTTATGGCTCAGCTACAACACGGAGGCCGCGTAGTTTTCGCTTTGAAAATGCGTGGTTGGAGGATGAGGGGTGTAGGGGGGTGGTGGAGAATCAGTGGTCAAACACGCAGGGTATGGGGTTGCAGAAGAGGTTGTGGACGTGTGGCCAGGGTTTGAAGAAATGGGGAGGGGACCATTTTCATAAATTTGGTTCCAGGATTGATGCTATAAGGCGGGATATGAATATATTGAGAGGCCGTACGGACCCGGATTCTTTGGGGCGGTTTAGACAGTTGGATGGGCAATTGTGTTCTATTCTGTCGCAGGAGGAGACTTTCTGGAAACAAAGGGCCAAGCAGCACTGGCTACAGGTTGCTGATCGGAATACAAAGTTCTTCCACCAATATGCCACACACCGGAAGAGGAAGAATTATGTTTTGAAGCTCAAGGATGGGAATGGGGTATGGAAGGAGGGGGATGGCCTTGTTTCGCTGGTCATGGATTATTATTCACAGATCTTTCTGTCCAGTGGTGAGGCCGGAGTGTTTCACGTGGATACCCTCACACCACGTGTCACACGAGAGCAGAACGATGATCTTCTTCGTCCGTTTGAGCCTGAGGAGGTGAAGCACGCTTTGTTTTCCATGGGGAAGGATAAATCGCCAGGGCCTGATGGCATGAATCCGGGCTTCTACCAGGCTTTTTGGGATCTCGTTGGTAAGGATGTTACTGATTTTGTGCTTAATTGTTTATCTCAATCATCCTTCCCCCTAGAATTGAATGATGCGAATATTGTTTTAATACCTAAGAAGGCAGCCCCTGAGTTTGTTGCAGATCTCAGGCCTATTGCTTTGTGTAATGTGGGGTATAAAGTAATGGCCAAGATGATTGCTAATCGTATGAAACCGCTACTTGATAATATTATTTCTGAGTCATAGAGCGCTTTTCTGCCAGGCAGGCTTATCTCGGACAATATTCTAATTGCGTCTGAGGTTGGCCATTACCTACGAAGGAAACAGTTGGGGCAAGTAGGGTGGGCAGCACTCAAATTAGATATGGACAAAGCCTATGACCGGATGGAGTGGTCGTTTGTGGAGCGTATGTTGTTGGGGCTGGGGTTTGATGAGAAATGGGTCGGACTAATTATGCTCTGTATACGGACAGTCAGGTACAGGGTGTTGGTGAATGGGAAGCCGAGCGAGGAAATAATCCCGTCTAGGGGTTTAAGGCAGGGAGATCCACTCTCTCCGTATCTGTTTATTATATGTGCAGAAGGCTTGTCTCTGTTGTTGCAGGATGCTCAGGCTAAAGGACGAATACATGGCTGCAGGGTGGCTCGTGGGGCACCACCCATTTCGCATCTCTTCTTTTCGGATAACAGTTTGCTCTTCTTTAAGGCAAACATGCAGGAAACTCTGGAGGTGAAACATTGTTTAGAGATTTATGAACAGTTTTCAGGGCAATCTGTTAATTTTCATAAATCCAATATCTCTTTTAGCCGTAATACCAGCTTGGGGGACAGGAACGCCATTGCTATGGGGCTAGGAGTTGAGCAAGCTGATGATTTTGGGAAGTATCTGGGTCTCCCCTCGGTTATTGGTAGGAACAGGAAAGTTGTTTTTTCATATGTTGAGCAAATATTGAAGCAGAGGTTTGGTTCCTGGAATAAGAGGCTGCTTTCTATGGCAGGTAAAGAGGTACTACTGAAAAGTGTTGCACAGGCTATGCCCACTTACACTATGAGTATCTACCTGTTGCCTATGACATTATGTGCCTCGCTGGAGAGGTTGATGAACAGATACTGGTGGGGTAAAAGCAATGTAGTGGATGGTATTCACTGGATGGCCTGGGATAAGATGTGTGTACCGAAGAAGCATGGTGGCATGGGTTTTAAGAGGCTGCATGAGTTTAACTTGGCTCTACTAGGAAAGCAAGGGTAGAGAATGTTGACTAGCCTGGAGTCCTTAGTGGCCAGGATCTTTAAAGCAAGATATTTTCCTAATGCTACTTTTTATGAGGCCACTTTAAGTGGTAATCCAAGTTATGTTTGTAGAAGTATAATGGCCAGCCATGATCTTGTTCGTAGTGGTTGCAGGCGAAGAATTGGCAATGGAAGAATGACTAAAGTTTAGGACCACCCCTGGTTGCCTGACTCCCAGGATCCGTTTGTACTTTCAGATCAGACTGCGCAACATTCTGACCTGATGGTGGCAGATTTGATAAATTATGAGCACGGGAATTGGAATCAGGAATTAATATCACAAATATTTATTCCCAGGGATGTTAGTTTGATTTTATAGACTCCGGTGTGTGTATTTTAAAGATGATTGGTTCTGGATGGGTGATATAAGGAGAGTTTATACGGTTAAAAACGGTTATAGGCGGCTTGGGGAGATTTATGCCACATGTGATGCAGTATGGAATAACATTTGGAAATTACAGGTACCCCCAAATGGAGAATTTTTCTATGGAGAGCTATCACAAATGTTTTACCAACAATTACTAACCTGGTTAAAAGGAGAGTGGAGATCCCAAATGTTTGCCCTGCTTGTGGTGTGCTTGAAGAGGATGTTATGCACATTTTATGCAATTGTGTTTATGCTAGACGTGTGTGGAATATTTCACAACTCCAAATCCCTAACTTTGGTGATCATGATTTTATGCAGTGGGTGGAGCTTTGGTTGGGGAACTCAGCAACATCTGCTGGTTTTATAAAAGATCAGATTTGTGGAATACTTTACAAGATATGGAGGGCTCGAAACATGGCTGTTTGGGACCTTGCATTACCATCCCCGTTGCATCTTTGTGTCTCGTTTCATAACATCTGGGCTGCTTGGTCATCAACCACCGCCCACTCCCGTACTGCCGTGTCACCGCCGACTGCCACCTTGCCGCAACCTGTGACCGAACACCCGGCGATGCAGCTGCCCCAAGACACAGTTGTATGCAGTACACACGCTGGCTTCTATGGCTCACAGCACGCCCCGACCTTTAGCTTCTATATACGCAACTTGGACAACGTCTTTGTTGCAGCAGCTAATGGCCCCCTCTCTTGTCCGTATGACCCCCTCTTAGCCGAGGCTATGGCGATACGTGAGGCTCTATCGTGGCTGCAGGATCACAATTATCAAAACGTTCTTGTTTTATCGGACTGTGCAGTTCTCGTTGCTAGCTTTCGGGATGCCAGTTCCTATCGTTCGTATCTTGGCATTGTTTTAGATTCCTGTTTACGTTTAGTTAATTCTTTTTCTGCTTGCTCTATCAAGTTTGTACGCAGAGGCACCAACTTGGTCGCTCATGCATTAGCTAAGCATGTAGGTGCGGTTCAGACACGTTCTGTCTGGAGGGAGTCTCTACCTCTGTTTATCCCTTCTGATTTAAGTTAATATATGAAGTTTTTGGTTTTCAAAAAAAAAAATGTATGACATTTGTGTGTATAAGTATTACATTTTCATATTGACCCGACTCGTCGCACGGTGAGACGGTCTCACACAAGTTTTTGCCTTGGAAATTAGCGTTAATAGTCATAAATTAAAGGTATATTCAATCAAGATTTTTATATACTTTTAAACATTTTAACGACTTTAAAAGTTTGGTGGTATTCGATTTCGATTTTTAAAGACTCTTTAAAAGTCAATCGGTATTCAATTAAATCAAATACCACTCAATTTTTTAATTTTTTTTAAAAAGCTTGATTGAATACCACTTAACTTTTAAAAACTCCCTAAAAATTTGAATTGAATACCTTCAAACTTTTAAAGTTCATAAAAGTCTATGACAGTCCAGATTGAATACACCCCCTTAATTAAGATTTTTAAAAACTCAGTAAAAGTATACCGGTACTGGATTCGGACTTTTATAGAGTCTTTGAAAGTCTACTAGTATTCAAAAACTTATTAACATCCAAATTTTATGGTAAGTTGCATAACTTTTATATATATATATATATATATATATATATATATATATATATATATATATATATATACATATATATATATATATATATATATATATATATATATATACATATATATATATATATATATACATATATATATATATATATGTGTATATATATATATACATGTATATATATATATACATATATATATACATACATATATATATACATATATATATATATATATATGTATATATATATATATATATATATATATATATATATATATATATATATATATATATATATATATATATATATATATATATACACAAAAATGCGACCGCTTGTTTTCTTAATCTATTAGATCTGGACACGTGTCGCACGCGGATTCATTCGCATATTCCCTCCTGAGCACTTATTCGCACCTGAGTGCATCCCCCTATATATGTATGTATGTTTGTATGTATGTATGTATATATATTATATAATATCTATATACGTCAAGGAATGAGAGAGGAATACAAAAATGTATGAACAATTAATTATTGAGACACTCATTGATTGAATGAACTGTAATTGATAAACTACCATACAAATTGACATTGGCCCTGTTTGGTAAAATGACTGTTAGTTGATAGCTGTTAGTTGTTAGCTGATTGTGTTAATTAGAGGGTATAAATAGTTGATAACATTAGCTGATTGTAGAAAAGTGTTTGGTAAATTAGTTGTTAGCTGATAGCTGTTTGGTATAATTTTTTTCTCAAAAAGCTAATTGAAAAAGTTGCTTGGAGTATCATTTTGAGTTTTAGCCTTTTGGAGTTACAAAAAGCTAATTAACCAAACATTTATATTGATATTTTAACTAAATCAAACAATTAATGGTGGTCAAATAAGCCAAAATTGACCTATAGACCAAATTTTTTACCAAACAGGGCCATTATATTTATAGGAATATTTCTATTTAACTTTCTTAAAATAACTAACAATTAAACCCATGCATCATCGTACTAAAGTGACTAACCACTAATTGCGTTAATTAAAATAATAGTTAATTTCATTTTTGGTGCTAGATTTATTGGTGATAGTCTATTTTTACTTAATTTTTTATCAGAACATTAACCTTTTATCCTAGTATTATTGTGACATGACTATTTTTGGTCCTCCGTCAATAAAATCGTTAAAATGTCATTAAATAGAAACATATTTCGATAATTTTTATACAAATCGAGTTGACCATGCTATATTTTTATGTTTATTTAAAAAAAAAAAACTGTAATTGAAGACCAAAATGCTTTTGTATTTAAGGACGTTAAAACTATTTTGTTGATAGATGACCAAAAATGGTCATGCCACAATAATACTAGGACCAACTGTGAACGTTCTGATAAAAAAAAAAAAAAAAACTAAAAGTTGATTGTCGCCTATAAAGCTTAGACCAAAAATGAAATCAACTCTTAAAATAACTAATAATCACAAACTTTTTACTTGGTTTAATATATAACTAGTAATTCACCCGCGCGATGCACGGGAAAAAATTCTGTTATTATAAATATAAATAAAAAATAAAAAAAAACTAAAATATTTTAAATTGTTTAATATAATAATATTTTTGAGCTTCCATTGGTCTAGTATTTATTATTTTTATAGAATACAAAATTACAATTAAAATTAAAATTTTGTATGGTTAATATAATCTCTAATTATGTGCATATTCAAATAAACTTATAGAGAGAATTTACATAATTACATAGATTTATTCTTAATTGTATTTTATCTATATTATAATTTTCACAATATGAATAATAACTAAGATAATTACATTTGACCAGGACTATGTGGTCTAATGGTACCCGAGTTAGACTTTCATTTGGAAGGTTGTAAGTTTGAGCCTCAGTCGAGGCGTTATTAGCTCTTTGTGATACTACAATGTAATAGAGCTAGTAGCTAAATTTAAACTCTAAGTGAACACATGTTTTATATAATATATAGCTATTTTATTTTTCAAAAGTACATTTTTTTATATGATTATATAATATATAGCTATTTTATTTTTCAAATGTTGTGCCTTTTTTTTTTTTAATAATAAAGGATGTTGTGGCATTAATTGTAACATTAATTACTTCCCAAACCATATAGCTTTATTATAATAACTAGTATGTACCCGTGCGATGCACGGAAAATACATAGAAAACTCTAAGTTATATTAATATTGAATAATACTTTAAAAATCAAAATGAAACTTTTACATATAATTAAATATTGTTTTGAAATTTTCATTTCAAATGTGTAAGTAGTAAAATAAAATTTTATTTTAAATAATAAATTACCAAACAAACGGAATTTTGTACATTATTGAAAACTTCTTTATAAACAACATTAGTGGTGGTAGTACATGTCTCTTTTAATTCGTCACAAATCAAAATTTTTAGACCTCGTGGATTGCTAACTCTTGATATAGCAACATACAATTGACCATGAACAAACACTGATTTTTTAAGTAGCAATCCTACATGAGATAGTGTTTGTCCTTGACTTTTATTAATGGTCATTGCATAAGAAAGCGTCAAAGGGAATTGTCTTCTAATGAATTTGAATGGCAATCTTGGATCTGAAGGAGTCATATTCAACCTCGGTATTAACACTCTAGTGCCAGCATGTTTACCTGACATTATTTTTCCTTCCACAACATGTTCTGATAGTTTGGTCACCACTAACCTAGTACCATTGCATAAACCGAGTGAGTGATCTATATTTCTCAACAACATCACCGGTGATCCAATTTTTAACGTCAATGCGTGATTAGGAATACCAGATGCGCGCAGTCCATTCAAGAATTCCAGTGTGTGGACATCTGCAAGAATCCCATTGCTCGTTTCCGTACGGCAGACAGAATCGTAACTGAAGAATGTCTTGCTTTCTGCCGTATGCATGTCACTCATGTAGTCATTAATTGAATTAACAACATCAAGTGTAGGAGCCAAGATTGCCTGATTTTCAATAAAGCTGGTATCATGATCTCCCTCCTTAAACATTGGAAATGTGTTGTCTACAATTGTGGCAATCGGATCACCCGTTGATTGCAATAACAAATTTTGTGGAATATCAATTTCTGGACAATCTTCATTAGCACACCCAACAGTTCCATCGCCAATTGAAGCAATCCATCTAGCAAACTGCTCAACTTCTTGTTGTTCAATACCATGTTCCATATTACTCAATCTTAAATTTTTTGTCAACTTTAAAACTCTACAACTGTTCCAAAGGTATGAGGAATTTATAGATGCACCAACAATGTCCTGTCGTGTACCTTTTGGGACAACTGGTAAAATTTGCCTAAAATCTCCACCTAGAACAACTGTTTTACCACCAAACGTATTTGATGCACTGGTGTGGTTTGAAAACCGTAATAAGTCCCTCATTGTCCTATCCAATGCTTCAAAACAGTGTTTGTGCATCATGGGTGCTTCATCCCATATTATGAGTTTTGCCCTAACAATTAACTCCGCAAGGTCGCTACCTGGAGTTATGTTGCACGTGGAGTCCTCGTTAATATTTATTGGTATTGCAAACCTTGAGTGTGCAGTTCGTCCACCTGGAAGAAGCAGAGAAGCTATACCGCTTGATGCGACATTTAAAACTACATCACCATTTGACCGCAAAGTCGCAGATAAAGCTCTCCATAAAAAAGTCTTACCAGTTCCACCGTAACCATAGACAAAAAACAAACCACCAGCGTTTGAGGCAACATCACCAATTATTGTTTCATAAACAGACCTTTGTTCATCAGTAAATTTCATGGTCAAGTTATATGCCTCATTTGCAAGCTCTTCCCGATTATAAGATAATTCCTCAAACAACAAACGGTTAACAGATAACCGAGAATTATCTAAAGCTGGAATTGGCATTGGAGGAAATTCCTTTAAAGACTTATTGTGTATTTGCAACAACTTTTCAATCTCAAGAAGACCAAAATTTTTCTTCTCATCATCTGTCAGTATAAGATCTGTATTCCAAAAGATAATAAAAGGTTACGTTAATTAAAAGTATACCTTTTATTAGAAAAATTAATATAAACAACTATAACCTAAGGAATTGTTAATATGTTAACAGTACCTGGTTGAGAAAGTACCCTACGGAGAGTGATTTGTGCGTCCTCAGCTAGGTAAACCCACACCTCATTCCATACATTTTCTGGTCTATTCAATGAATTGAACATCAACAATGTCACAAAAAGTTTTCTCATGGGATGCGCGGATGACCACTGACTGGCCTCTTTTATGGCATCAATGTATTCTTTATCATCATCTAACAACCCCCGTGCATAACATGCATCTCTAAAAGTGACATACTCTACCCCATTAAATGAACGGATATCTTTAAAACTCATAGGTCCACGAACTATATTAAGAAGACACCTCAAATAATATAATTCGCCAGTTCCCGGCGGAACGTAAAAGATACGACTAATTGAAAAGCCTTTTTTTCTTGGATGCCATTGCCATATGTCCTTTTTCCAAACAAACTTACTGGGCATCTCAATGTTTGTTAACAACCTTGCTTCTGCATATTTTTTGTTTGCTTCAAACCATTCATTGAACATACTTTGACCAACAGTATGTCTACGGAGCACATCTTCAATCGCATCATCATCGGCAAAAACAACTGTTTCACAATCTGGAAGATGAAAGCTTAATCTCTCAACTGCAGGTGTTCTAAATTGCACATCAAAGCTAAAGAGACGCCATGTAGCCTCACATGAAGATACGTATCGACAATCATAGTACATATTTATCTCATCTATGACTTCATTACCACAATTGTCAATCGTACTTTTATAAAATTCGGCTGTTACACGGTCATTTCCTTTATTCACATACTTGAACAAATATTTGATAGATCTTGATTGATTACACCACTCAACATTTAGCTGTGCCCTGTATTTAAGAAGCAAGTACCTATTATGCGGTACCACATATCTATTATCCAAGTGAATTCCATTCTTGTTAATTGTCATGCCATCATCACGACGCCTATAAATTGGATAACCATCTTGATCGAAACTTGAAAATTCACTAAATTTTTTTGGAAAGTGCTTTGAACACTTCCCGTTCACCATGCACGGTGACTGCCTCCACCATGTCCACATTGATGCGGCCCAACATATGAAGATCCATTAAGAGTACTAATTGGGCCAATCACAAGGCCCAAGTCCAAACAATTAAGGCAACTCTTCATTTGTGATGTTCAAAGATGGTGGAAATCCAAGTCAAGCCCATTTGCAAAATATGAAGAAGAACTCAAGGCTTTTTTATAATTGTTTAAGTGCTAATTTTGGTGATTAAATTAGGCCCAAATCAGCCCTATTATTTTTGGTCATCATTAATTTAAATTGTTTGGAATTAAAGAGAAAACACTAGTTGTATTTAGAAAGGATTCCTTAAATCCTTTTCTAAATAAAATTCTATTTACTTGTTTTCTAGATTAGGTTTAGGACTCTTTTTTCCATTGTATTTAGAATTATAATGCTGCCCCTATACCTATAAATAGGGCACATCCATATCAGTTTCAGGGAGGCTTCAATTCAATAAAATTCTTAAGTTTTTCTTTACACTTGTGTAAGAAACCTTATGGCTAATTGTGGACTCAATTAGTGGCTAGTCGTGGACTCGACTAGCAAATTGATTCGTGGACTCGAATCAATCTTCCTTTCTTCAACCTTAGATTTATGTTCGTGGACTCGTTCTTGAATCGAAGGAAACTAGATCCGACTCTAGTTGATTGAAAATTGCATCATCGAGGTACTTGAAGCTACAACGGGATTCTTCCAAGTCTTTGAGGATTCGAGACAAGAGGTTTCTCGTGAGGTCTAAGGTATTTTGATCCATCTCTATCTTTAGTTTTGAGAGCATTCTTGGGACAATATTCCATCTTATTTGAACCTTGGACTAGGTTCATATCAATTTGGTATTCAGAGCCTAGGTTTATCTCATTATCATTAGAAATTTGGTTTCTTTGGTTCCCTAGGTTTATCTCGTTCTTATCTTACATACTACCTTTATTCGTGTCTTATTCATTAAAAACCCCCAAAAAAAATTTTCCTTTGCATTCTTGATTATGTTCTTGAATCTTGATACATGTTCTCCAGTTTCTTGAAAAACAATCTCGAAAGAGTTTTCCCTTTTTCCCGTCCAATATCAACGATACTTCACACCTCCTAAGCACCATATTACCCCAAATTCAGTAAAGAAAACAACTCCATCTCACCCTTACCTATATCCAAAGCGCATGTACGCGCAATCACGTTGCAATTACACCCTGTCCAGATTTCCGTGTTCTGTGACCAGTTTCAAAGAATTACCTATATCTCGAGATCCACTGGTTAGTTTTATTTGAAATTTTGATATGTTTTACATATCTTCTGGGGC
Organism: Ipomoea nil; assembly: GCF_001879475.1. Classification (NCBI taxonomy): domain Eukaryota; kingdom Viridiplantae; phylum Streptophyta; class Magnoliopsida; order Solanales; family Convolvulaceae; genus Ipomoea; species Ipomoea nil. The sequence continues at coordinate 310,532 of NW_017619189.1, read as the reverse complement.
GTTCTATTGATATATTATACACTTGCTAATTCCTTACGGTCATTGAGATATTGATCTTCGAAATAAGGGCAGCGTTTCTGTTTTTTTCTGGGTGATTCTTGAAATTCTTGGTTCTGTTTTGAAGGGGTTGTGTGGATCCTCTTGGTCCAAAATTTTTGTTGATATTTACAGTAGTTATTTGGAGGTTATTTATCAAAAAAATCAAAAAAAAAATCAAGAAAGTTGAAAAAAAAAAGAAGAAGAAGAATAAGGTTGGGGAAAGAATAAGGGTGGTAGGAGAATCTTGGAGGGAAAAGGAAAGGGAAAAGTATAAGGTTGGAAGGAGTTCTTGATAGATTCCTACTTTGTTGTGGTATACTTGAACCCCTCTTACATTTTATTTGTCTCTATCTGTTGATATTGGTCTTGCATATCTTTCTGCCATACTTCCTTCTTTGGTTTCCTTTTTCTTTCAAATCTTATTTAGTTTCTTTGCTCGTATTGTCCTTTTTTCTTTGCTTCTTGCTCTCAATTTTATTACCTACCTCACGATACATCCTTACTCTCAAAGGCTTGTGAAGTTTTCCAAGGTACGCTTTTCTTGAACTTTGAGGTTGAATCCATATCAACTTGAGTTCCGGACTAGAAACTTTCCTTTTTGGAAAAAGGCTTGTGAGAGTATTTGCCACCTGGAGTGATACACGAGTGGAGTGTGTGTTTGTAAGAGTGTGTAGTGAACCCCCAGAGCTATATGATCCATCTCTTACCCGTGAGCTGAGAATAGTGAGGGAGCAAGCCAACTTTGTGGTTTCACTAACATGAATACTCACATATCTTCTTGTTTTTAGATTTTGTTTCTTATCTACAGATGGCTGAAGAGGTTCCAAACACACGTAAGAGATTAGAACAAAAAATAGACAGGTTACTCAAATGAGTGACTAGTTTGGAGCAACACTCACAGCAAGTGCAACCACCACACAATGATGAGCGGCACCTGCCATCAGCAAGAAGAGTGGATCCTAGATGTCAAAGGATCCAGCAGCGTAATGCGGAGTTAGGAAACATTAAACTTGAAATTCCTAACGTCACTGGTGAGAAAGGACCTACCGAATACATAGAATGGGAGAATGCTGTTGAAACTCTTTTTTATTTAAAGCACTATTCTAATCTTACAAAAATTAGGCTAGTTGCTACATCCTTTAAGGGGTATGCATTGTCTTGGTGGCGAAAAAGAAATAGAGACAGAGTTGCTAATTTTATTCCTATGAATCTTGGGTTCAAGTGAGGGAAGATATGCGTCTAACCTTTCGTCCTAAATCATTTTTGTATGTTCTTGAAAGAAAATTGCAGAGAACGGTGCAAGGAACAAAGTCAGTTGATGAGTACCACCAAACTATAAATATTTTGCTTAAACAGAGAGACATACATGAAGAAGAGATAAAAACTGTTGCTCGTTTCGTACATGGATTGAACTTAGAAATTCGATGTGGAATGAGTTTTCAGAGATATGACACCCTTTATGATGCCTTGTATACTGCACGTGAATCTGAGGCAAAAATCAAAGAGATGAAAAGGTACAAGTCCAACAATGGTGCATCAGGATGGAACAACACTTGTTCCACCCCTCAAAGGCATGATGAACATCCTCCTCCAAGAGATGATTCACAAGACAAAGGTAAGGAAAAAGTAAGTGAGGCGTCAACATTATAAAGAATTGATTTGTTATAGATGTAATGGGGGAGGCCACATAGCTCGTGATTGCCCTATCAAGAGGGTAGTTAAGATAACAACACAATCTGAAAATTTTACTTCTTGTCTTGAATATAAATCTGAGGAAGAGGTTTGTGACCATTTTGAAACCCCCAATGAACATGTTGAGGGGGAACCATTTATACCTTTAAAATCTGATTCTAAGTATGCTGATAGTGAGTCTAGTCATACTGTTGTTGTTAAGGAGGTTTTGAATGTTCACCCTTTAAAAGAAGATGAGTCTCAAAGAGAAAATATATTTTTTGCTAAAGGTTCAATTAAAAGGAATGCTTGTACTGTGGTAATAGATTCTGGAAGTTGCACAAATGTGGCTAGTGCAGCTATGGTTAAATTTGTTCAGCTACCTTTGTTTGATCACCCAACTCCCTATCGTTTTCAATGGTTAACTCATGCAGGAGAAGCTAGAATAACCAATTAGGCTCTTATTCCTTTATCTATTAACAGTTACTCTGATAAAATCTTGTGTGATAATATTCGAATGCAGGCTGCTCATATCTTGTTAGGTAGACCATGGCAATTTGACAGAAAAATAAGTTCTTATGGAATGAGGAACACTTGTGTGTTTCACATGAATGGAGTTACATATGTCTTTCCTTGTTTGTATCCTGAACAAGTAGAAGAAATTCAATTGACATTGATGCAAGCTCTCAAACTAGCCTCAATGAAAGTAGAAATCAAAGAGAGAAAAGTGGAACCTCCATGTTTAGAATTGGAGTCACCACTCCAGTCCTCTAACTTAGATTGTAGCCAAACAAAGGAACCGCTATCAGTGGTACAGTGGAAAGAACCAGCCAGAGCTATCAAAGTGCAGCCTCGCTTGCTAACAAAAAAGGATAATAAGCAAGAGAAAAGAAGGGGAGTAACTATTTACTCACTTTTATTTCAAAAGCATGCATTAAAATTCTCTAGATTTGTTTGCCATGTTTCTATTAATGACCTACTTGCTAGATGTGTTAGAAATTTGTTTGCCTCCATACATCCAAGATTCCTTAATTTTGATTTTACTAAAACTTTATTTGATAGAGATAAGGAATCACTTGGAAGTTATAAGGCACTTTTGAAAACTTCTTATGGCAAATACTACTTGCACAAGGGGTTTTGGTTCAAAATCAATGGGATTGGCACTTTTTGCTTTGTTTTGGACAATGATTTAATTGTTGATTCACATAAGGGACATTTTGATTTTCCAAAGACTGATGATGTTTTGCATGGATATTTTCATTGGCCAAAGAAGAAAAAAGATGTAGAATCTTATGTTCAGAATTGTGCTACTTACCACCATAATACATCTAAATCATTAATTGATATTTCCATGAATTTTCTGTTTGATTTTACCTTAAGCTCTAGGAGGAAAGATTTTATGCTTGTTGACAATTCAAACAAGATGCATAAATTTAATGTCTCATTTTGTTGAATTATTACCATCCAGAATGTTTAAATTCCCTGATGTGTCATTAGACTTAATTGCCTTACTTGTTGATTGTAGGATGATGATTGGAGCGACTCGTGTCAAGCATCCCAAGAAAAAGTTCCATGAGCGTGATAAAACAGAAAGTGAGCTTGCTACTTTGTCTTTCACTGAAGATTTGGATTCGAGGACGAATCCTTTTCAAGAATGGGAGAATAATAGGAACCAGTACACATGGAATCCAGTAAGGGTAAATAGTGGGCTCATCACAAGGCCCATAACTACGACCTTAAAACATCATTGGTGGAAGAAACAACAAAGACCAATAATAAGTCCATTCGATAGAGGAAAATATTATAGTGGTCAATTTCAAGTGATATCATGGATCGAAGACAATGCTTACAAGATTCGAGGTCGAATCATTTTCAAGAAGGGGAGGATGATGCGGCCCAACATATGAAGATCCATTAAGAGTACTAATTGGGCCAATCACAAGGCCCAAGTCCAAACAATTAAGGCAACTCTTCATTGGTGATGTTCAAAGATGGTGGAAATCCAAGTCAAGCCCATTTGCAAAATATGAAGAAGAACTCAAGGCTTTCTTATAATTGTTTAAGTGCTGATTTTGGTGATTAAATTAGGCCCAAATCAGCCCTATTATTTTTGGTCATCATTAATTTAAATTGTTTGGAATTAAAGAGAAAACACTAGTTGTATTTAGAAAGGATTCCTTAAATCCTTTTCTAAATAAAATTCTATTTACTTGTTTTCTAGATTAGGTTTAGGACTCTTTTTTCCATTGTATTTAGAATTATAATGTTGCCCCTATACCTATAAATAGGGCACATCCATATCAGTTTCAGGGAGGCTTCAATTCAATAAAATTCTTAAGTTTTTCTTTACACTTGTGTAAGAAACCTTATGGCTAATTGTGGACTCAATTAGTGGCTAGTCGTGGACTCGACTAGCAAATTGATTCGTGGACTCGAATCAATCTTCCTTTCTTCAACCTTTGATTTAGGTTCGTGGACTCGTTCTTGAATCGAAGGAAACTAGATCCGACTCTAGTTGATTGAAGATTGCATCATCGAGGTACTTGAAGCTACAACGGGATTCTTCCAAGTCTTTGAGGATTCGAGACAAAGGGTTTCTCGTGAGGTTTAAGGTATTTTGATCCATCACTATTTTTGCATTGAGAGTAATCTTGGGACAATACTCCATCTTATTTGAATCTTGGATTAGATTCATATCACACATGGTCCATGCAAGATGAATTCTTCAACTGCATTAAAGTACTCCTGGTCAACCGTTCTGTCCGGGATCTCTGCTGAAATAACAGAGTCCATGAATTGGATGGAGTTACTTTGATTTGAGATTGCTAAAAAAAGCAAGATATGTGCATGCGGAAGTCCTCGCTTTTGAAATTCAATAGTGTATATAACTGCAATGAGCCATAATAATCAAATTGTTAACCAAAGAGTGCATAACACAAAAAAAAATCAAAAAGAAAAATTAAATAAAATGATAATAACACATATAGTATATATAATTGTACCAGCACGTTAGAACATGTTAGAACATTCAATCTGATTTGATTTGTTCTCAAAAAAAAATCTGATTTGATTTAGTTAGATTTAATGAGTACAAACATGTTTTTTAAAGAAGCAAAATTTCTATTAATTTTCTGGTAGTGAGCAGTTTTCATACAGTGAATGCATAGGTATTGTAACTTTTTCATGTTTAGGCAGATATAAGAACTACAAATGAAGATTATGCAGTTTACTAAGATAAGTATACATTTCCAGCAAATTAAATACTCACTACGAAAGTAGGTTGGACTAACCTTTATCACTTGAATTGATTTTCCTCTTCTTGCCAATGGTAGTGGAAGATGTTAATTTCTTCATGGCTACTAAGCTTCTTGCAGTCCAGAAACCGTTTAGATTTCACCCAGAAATTTCGATTTAAATGTGTTCTGAACATATCTTATATGAGAGGTTGCTTTGAGAATGGTTAATGAACCATAAATAATGTAGACTGAAGATGTATTCCTGGGAATACTAAAAGTTTTTTATTGAAGAATTGAAGAATGAGATTTGATTTCATTGGACGCTTGGGCGGCATCATTTAATGTAATCTAAATTATTAATCTGAAATCTGATTTCATTGGGCAGCTACATTTAAGCTAATGTAATTTATTATTATATTTATTATATATATCAAAACGTCATCACTTTGATTAGGCGGGAATTGGAGCCAATTTTTGTGGCCATTTGGATTTGGCTTTATTATATATAAGATAAGATAAGATAATAATAATAATAATAATAATAATAATAATATTATTATTATTATTATTATTATTATTATTATTATTATAACAAAATTGCTCACAAAGTTTTTGTTTTACTATTTGGTTAGGCGTGAAGCATAATTGAGTCGTGTATAACGATTTTGATGACCATAGAATTTATTTGGCGGAGCTTATGATAGAGTAATGGGTCAAGCAATTGACCCGAACCGCCAACAAATACATGACCCGGTTACAACTAAAAGAGCAACAGGCAGAAGTACAACGGGCAGGATTATTACTGCGGATCATTTACTGCGCCCATTGAAGAAGAGAAATAAAGGCTTAGGCTCCCCATTATTCTTCCAAAAGCTAAGGTTGAACCCCAACTCTAAGGACCCCCCCTACACTCCGACCTGACAGAGCATTTGGGAGGGTAAGCTCCCCATTATGATATAACTGTTAGGGGACTTAGTATAAGTAATAGCTCTCCTAGCTTAGCAAGACACGTTGAATTCTGTACTGAAAACTATAGCAATACACTTATCTTTACTAACACATAATAATAATAATATTATCCGGTAACATATTTACCGTCAGCTTATTTAGGAGCTTATAACTTATTTTAAGAAATTAATAAGTTATAAACTCTATTTGGTAATGTTCCCAAAATAAACTCGTAGCTTAAAATAACACCTTACTTTGGAACGCTACCTACGTTTCAAAATAAACTAGTAGCTTCCTAACTTCTTTTTTTTTTTCATCTTTGTCCTTATTATTTTAAAGAAATGACATTCTTTACCCTTCGTAATTAAAATCCTTTTCTGTTCTCCATTATCCGCAACTTTCAGTGCCATTATTATTATACAAATAATAGTAACTAATATTATATTCTTCATTTACTTAACATGTTAAATTATACGAATTACATGAATCTATTTATAAATTAATATGAATACAATAAATGTTTTCACATTTGGAGGGAAAAATTTTGGAAATTACATGAATCTATTTATACATTAATATGAATACAATTAATGTTTGAGGAAAAATTTTTGGGACAATTATTTTGCTTTAATATATATAGAGATAAAGATATATAGAGATACAGATAGAGATAGTATTATTATTATTATTATTATTATTATTATTATTATTATTATTATTATTATTAATATTAATATTATTATTATTATTATTATTATTATTATTATTATTATTATTAATAGTAATAGTAATTATTGTAATAATAATAGGATGGTTCCGTGTTTCTGTGTTGTTATTAAGGCTGATTTTACGTTTTGTATTAATGATTGATTTAATTTAAATAATTTAATTACAATTATTGAGTTTAATTTAGGATGATTTAATTTAGTTAAGAATAATTATTTATAATAATAAATATATAGGCTGATTTAAATTAAATAATTTAATTAGGGATGATCTAATTTAATTAAGATGATTTAATTTAATTAAGGATGATAATTTGTAATACTAATATATATATATATATATATATATATATATATATATATATATAAAGAGAGGGTGATTTAATTTAAATAATTTAATTTAATATAAATAAATACTATACTATAATAATAATAATAATAATAATAATAATAACAAACATTATATTCTTCTTTTGCTCAACATGTTAAATTACATTAATTTATTTACAAATTGGCTAATTTGTTATTATAGTACAGTATTATAGTATTATATTATTATTATTATTATCATTATTATTATTATAGTTAATAGTAATTATATCTTTATTATTATTATTGTAAATTACATGAATTACATGAATTTATTTATAAATTAATATGAATACAGTAAATGTTTTCACATTTGAAGGAAAAATTTTTGGAAAAATTATTTTATTTTAATATATATAGAGATAGAGATATTGTTGTGTTTTAAGTTATCACCTCTATAGTGACTATACTGGTTGGACTTAGAATTAGTTCCACAAAATTAAAAAAACCTAAGTATTTAAAAAAAAAAAAAAAAAACTTAATTATGCAGACAAACCATTTTGTCTCTGCAAAGATTACAAAGATATCTTTATCCATCCGTGCCATTGCCGTCTCCGAATCTACAAAGATATCTTTATCCATCCGCACCCACGTGTTGCTAACCCGTCCCCATCCTCAGCGGGGAATTGAAAATATTCCCCATCCCCATCCCCACGGGGAATTAGCCGGGGACGGGGATTCCCCATTCCCTGTCAACTCCTAGTCAAAATGTTAAATTTTTAATTTTTGTTAATAAAAAATTTAAAATCTAAGTCTTAGTTTCAAAACTAAAATACTAACTCTACAAATAAATAAATAAATAAAATACTAACAATATAGTATTTATATTTATATATGCAATGAAGTATATACAGTAGCAATACTGCAACTTATATAAACAGTAACAACATTAACTATATATATATATATTCATTACATATATAAATATATATAGTATTCTGTTAGTATTATATATATATATATATATATATATATATATATATATATATATATATATATATATATATATATATATATTATTCGGGGACCGGGCGGGGCGGGGAGGGGTATCCCTGTCCTTGTCCCTGTCCCCGTCCCCTACGGGGAATTACACATATTCCCCGTCCTCGTCCCCGATCTCCAAAAATTTTTCCCATCCCCATCGGGGACGGGGCACATTGCCATCCCTAATCTCTTTATGTGTATTTTGTTTTCAAGGCTTTTCATAAAAAATCTGGAAATGATAATTCAAAAGAAAAAGGAAAATGCTACATATACTCTCATTTCTTACTCCCAACTTTTATTCCCTCTCACAAATTGTTGATGTAGACATATTTCTTAGAACTTACATGATGAAAATAACCAATCTTTATTTGCCATGTCATGAAATATAAGTGATGGAGTAAAATTTAAAAGTACATGTAGTTGAACTCACGTAGAATTTTCAAAGAACAAGCATCTATATAAAGGATATAAACACTACACTCCAACACCTCACAAAAAGTTTAGTTTTCAACACTACTGAGATGGAAGCCTTATTAGCCCTTTTCACGTTCTCATCACTACTGCTTCTTTCAGCCTTGTGGTTTTATACAAAGTCGTCTATAAGCAAGAAAGCCCCGCCGCCGCCATTGCCACCGGGGCCGCGCGGCTTACCCGTGGTGGGATACTTGCCTTTTCTCCGCCCCAATTTACACCACCACTTCACAGACCTCGCCCAAAAGTACGGCCCCATCTTCAAGGTCCAACTTGGGAGGCGCCTTGTCGTGGTAGTCAACTCACCCTCCATTGCCAAAGAGGTGGTTCGCGACCACGACGCTATTTTCGCTAACCGCGACCGGCCCATAGCAGCGGTAGTCGGCACGTATGGCGGCCGCGATATCGCCTTCTCCCCAAACGGCACCTACTGGCGCGGCATCCGCAAGGTGTTTGTGCGGGAGATGCTGAGCAGCGACAACCTCCGAGCGTGCTACGGCCACCGGAGAGAAGAGGTTAGAAAGGCCGTTAGAAGTGTGAAATCGAGGATAGGTGAGCCCGTCAACATTAGGGTGTTGGCTTCTTCGACGGAAATGAATGTTGTAACGAGTATGATTATGGGAAGTACGTTGGGATCTGATGAAGAAAAGATTGATCAAATTGCAGGAGAGTTTAGGGAGATAATGGGGAAGCTTATTGCCTTGTTAGGTGAGCCTAATATCTCTGATTTGTTCCCCTGGCTTGCTAGATTGGATTTGCAGGGAGTACGAGCAAGGACGGAGGGTATCGTGAAGGTTGTGGACAATATTTTTGATCCCATCATTAAGGAAGGTGAAAGAATAGTTTCTGAGAAATCTGGTAGCACAACCAAGGATGACGAAAAAAAGGATTTTCTGCAGATCCTCTTAGAGCTGAAGAATGGTGATGACAACACTGGGATATCATTGGATTTCCAAGCAATCAAGGCCATGTTGCTGGTATATATGTTTTCCTCGTTTCATTATCGAACCAAATAAATCTTATCATCTTTACGTTTTGTCATTGCTATTTTTTTTTCTAGTTCTTCTCATCAAACGCTATTCCAATTTTAAAAGTCATTAGTTACTATTACATTTGCTTACTTTTAAACTCCTGTTTTTAAACTATATATATAGGATACTGTGATAGGCGGGACTGACACTACAGCAACAATGGTGGAATGGGTTATGACAGCATTACTTGATAATCCAAAAATAATGGAAAAGGTCCAAAAAGAATTAGAGGAAATTGTTGGAATGACAAGTATTGTTGAAGAGGTCCATCTACCAAAGCTCAAATATTTGGATGCTGTTGTAAAGGAGACATTTCGTTTATACCCAGCAGTGCCACTTCTAATCCCCAGGTGTTCAAGTCAAACTACACAAGTGGGTGGATACACAATCCCTAAGGATACAAAGGTCTTTGTAAACATGTATGCAATACAAAGAGACCCTAAACTCTGGGACAATCCTTCTCAGTTCAACCCTGAGAGGTTCCTTAACCAAACCTTTGGTTTAGACTATACTGGCAATGATTATAGGTTTTTGCCATTTGGATCGGGAAGGAGAATTTGTGCTGCAATTCCCTTGGCGGAGAAAATGCTAATTTATATTTTGGGTTCTCTATTGCACTCCTTTGACTGGCATCTTCCTGCAGGTGAAAAGATGGACTTATCCGATGGATTTGGGCTTGTCATGAAGAAAAATACTCCTCTGGTTGCTGTTCCAGCACCGAGGTTATCTAATTCCGAGCTTTATCAATAATTTCACAGAAATATGTCCTTTTGTAAATGACATATAGGTCTGCAAAAGTGTCATCATCATTATGTGTGTAACAAAAATAGCGTCGTCTATCTATACTTTGCCAGAATAAAAAATAAAAGATTTATAAGCAACAATTCATGTTGCTTATTGTACTTGTCATCCTTTATTTATAAGAGCATCCACATCAATTGGAGATAATGTGGGGAGAATGTAAGAGTGATTAGGAAAGAGAAAATGGGAGGGGAGAGAAAAAAAAGGAAAAAAAAAAAAGAAAAACTGAAATTTAAAATAAAAACAATAATATTTTAGTGGCTCTGACGCGCCTAGCGGGCGCGTGCAGTGCACGCGCCCGCTGGGCTGCTATTTTGGCCCTCACGCTGTGCGTGAGGGAGTGAAATTATTAAATGCATGGGACCCACTTTCTGCCATTCTCCCCACTCTTGCACGAGGGTCTCAACTTTCTCTTTCCTACCCTCCCTCACTTCCATGTCATCAAAGGTTGTACTATTCTCCCCACAATATGCATTGATGGTGATGCTCTAAGCTCGACTAGTTATCAAATCTTTACTATTTCAGATATCTTGTTGTCCTAAAGTTGTTAGTGTTTCAAATTAAACTTCTATTGTCTCAATACTCTTGTTGTTTAGTAACTGTTCATTGATTAAAGATTAATCCATATGCACTTGAGCATTTGCTGCGAGAAATTGTCCCTATTTTCCTTAGTCTTAGGTGATTAAACTCAAGCGGTATTAAACACCCCTAACTATCAAACAACATAAAACAAACGTTCATATTTAATTCGATAGTCGCATTAAAACAAAGAAAATTCAACAAAGCTAAATAACAATAACACAAGTGGTTATGTTTAATTTAGATTAATATTCTTCCTACGATTAAATTAACACTAAAGCCGTGATAAAACTAATCATAGTTGCTACTTAGAAATTAAAAGAAAATCAATTACAAGAATCACTTCCAAATCTATAGCTATAAATTAAATTGAATCAAATAATTAAACCAATAGGTCTCTAGCAATCAAATGAAACAATTAATCAAAACAAATAAAAGCACAGGAGAATATCAATTACTAAAATGAATATAAATTCAACATTAAGAATTAATTAAATCTCGCAGTACAAATGGATCCAAGGTTCATGTAATCTTGACCAAGTTAAAAGAATTAGCCTCACAGGGCCCCATGAACCAGAAAACTTATCACTCTGTAAAAATATAAAATAAAGAAGATAGTCTGATGCCTCCAACAAGAACAATTCACTACTATTTATACACTTCTAATCTCAACCAAAATCTCTTAAACTAAGGAGAACAATTAATCTGAAAAATTAATTTGCACCTCTCAAAATAGCCCCAAATAGCTGAAATTATCTCTACCATTCGATTTCCGGAATCCCTGCTGCAAAACCATGGGTCGTACAAAGTGAATTGGGAAGCCAGAAATTTGACACACCCGTACGTGCTGCGACCGTGTGGACATTCCAGTGTGTGACACATCTGTGACCCGGGTGTGTCACGGTACCTACGGTCGCTATGACCCGGGTGTGTCACCGCCATGTCATGATCGTGTCCCAATTCCAATAATGGACACAACTGCGACACACTCCCGACACACCCATGTTGCCGAACCCAGCCTCCCCTGGCCAATTCTGCTCTAGATTCAACTCCGATTGATCCTACCAAGCCTGGACGTCCTCAACGCACTCATCCAATGACCCTAAGGCACATGACTCGTGATTCCGCATATAACAAAGCTTTAATTGCCCTAAATGGAGGATCACAATGGATGAAGCATTTAATGCACTGTTGCACATGTAACAAAGCTTTAATTGCCCTAAAGCTTTGTACAACAGCACTTGGAAGCCGGTTCCACATAAACGAGATATGAATTTGATTGGATGCAAATGGGTCTACTGAATCAAAAGAAGAGCAGATGGTAGAATTGAACGATACAAAATCAAACTTATTGCACGCCATAATACTATAATAGTAGTTGCACTTTTTATATTTTGTATGTATAAAGAATGCAATGGCTTAATTGTTGGTCCTAGATAAATTGAAGTCTAGAAGAAGATTGAATATATTTTAGAATGCTTTAAAAAAAATAGAAGAAAGAAGAAGAAATGGGTTAGTTCTTCAATTAATGACCAATCAACGCACTACAATGGGAAAGAACATAATTACACACTAATGTAGTAATGCCATTTAGTATGCATACATAGATGATGGAAATTGGCACACCATTATGCTATATTTAATTACATAAAGACATATTTCTATAAGATTATTGGTAAAGCTCGAATTTAGATAACCTCTGTGCTGGCACAACAATCAAGGGAACATTTTTTTTAGTGACTATCCCAAATTTATCAGATAGGTCAAGATTTTCCCCTTTAGGAAGATGCCAGTCAAAGGAGTGCAACAGTGAACTCAAAATATAAATAAGCATTTTCTCCGCCAAGGGAATGCCGGCACAAATTCTCCTTCCAGATCCAAATGGCAAAAACCTATGATCATTGCCTGTATAATCTAAACCAGAAGTTTGGTTAAGGAACCTTTCAGGCCTAAACTCCAAAGGATTGTCCCAAAGTTGAGGGTCTCTATGTATTGCATACATATTCAGAAGGACTCTAGTGCCCTTAGTAATTGTGTATCCGCCAACTTGTGTAGTATGAGTTGGGCACTTGGGGACTAGAAGTGGTAATGCAGGGTATAAACGGAATGTCTCCTTCACAACTGCATCCAAATAGCTGAGCTTTGGTAGATGGACCTCTTCAACAATATTATTTATTCCTACAATCTCATCTAATTCCTTTTGGACCTTTTTCATTATCTCTGGATTATCAAGTAATGTTGTCATAACCCACTCCACCATTGTGGCTGTGGTGTCCGTCCCCCCTATCACAATATCCTATATAAAAATAGTAAACTATAAGTTGAAAAAAGAAGTAACAAAGTAATAAGCAGCTAGTATTAATAATGACTTTTAATTATAAAGTAAAATGACTTTTAATTCTAGACTACGTAAAATGGTATTATATGCATTAATTTTTATATTACTTGAAGTAATTTGTTTGATTTACTTGTAGCACTTTTAGTAGATTCAAACATTGCAACCAATTGAAGCATAAACAATACTACATATACCAAAAAAATTGACTTAATATTCAATTTAGTCCTCGATTATAGTGATTTTTCTCGATTTAGTTTTAAATGTCTTTTTGTGCTTAATTGAGTACTCGACTTCGATGGTTTTACCTAATTGAGTTCCCTGTAACTATAACTTGATAATTTCCCCTCGATTAATGCACAATTTAGTTTTCGACTGTAGTTATTTTGCAGAAATTAGTCCTTGACTATAGTAGTTAATACCTAATTTAGTCATCAACTATATATGGTAATTTTTCTCGATTTAGTATTTTATTCTAACAGCTGATGACTCAATTAGGTAAAATCATCAAAGTCAATGACCGAATTAAGCACAAAATGACATTTATGACTAAATTGAAAAAAATCACTATAGTCGATAACTAAATTTGTATTAACTCAAAAAAAGTTATATAAAATTTTGTTATCATTTATATGAGTTTATTTGATTAATAAATTTTAACAATTCCTCATGTAGCGAATATGGAAGTTAAAGACACTATTTGATACAAAAAGTTTGGTGGTGCAAACAATAATTCCGGCCCTTTTATAGATGATGTGTTTGTGACAATAAATTATTAGTTTGTCAAAAATGAATATTTTCAACTATTAGAAAGTCATTGGAAATGTCAAGCACCTTGTGCTCAGATGGCATGTAATGACCTCTTTCATATGAGAGGTTATGAGATTGAGCCTCAGTAGAGTCAAAAAAAAAAAAAAAAAAAAAAAAAAAAAAAAAAAAGAGGTCATCGGAAATTGGGTCTCAGTTATGTGAGATCGTTGGATTCGTTATACTCATCACGTAAAAGTATTACATTTTCCATAATAAGAAAAAAAAGAGGTCATCGGAAATTGGGTCTCAGTTATGTGAGATCGTTGGATTCGTTATACTCATCACGTAAAAGTATTATATTTTAAATATAATACTTTTGAGGATAAATGTAAAAGTATTACATTTTTCCTTAAAAGTATTACATTTACCCTTATAAGTAACAAAATTTTTATTCCTAATTAGTATTACATTTGAGTATATATATGTATGACATTTGTGTGTATAAGTATTACATTTTCATCTTGACCCGACCCGTCGCACGATGAGACGGTCTCACACAAGTTTTTGCCTTGGAAATTAGCGTTCATAGTCATAAATTAAGGGTACATTCAATCAAGATTTTTATAAACTTTTAAAGATTTTTAACGACTTTAAAAGTTTGGTGGTATTCGATTTTGATTTGTAAAGACTCTTTAAAAGTCAACCGGTATTCAATTAAATCGAATACCACTCGATTTTTAAAGATTTTTTAAAAAGCTTGATTGAATATCGCCTAACTTTTGAAGACTTCCTAAAAGTTTGAATTGAATACCTTCAAACTTTTAAAGTTCATAAAAGTCTTTAAAAGTGTATGAAAGTTCAGACTGAATACACCCCCTTCCAATTTTTAAAAACTCATTAAAAGTATATCGGTACTAGATTCAGACTTTTATAGAGCTTTAAAAGTCTATTATATATATATATATATATATATACTTTTTTATTTTTATCTTTTTATTTTTACACATATTTATATATAAAAAAAATTATATTTGACATTTGTGTTGCGAACATTAACAAAATTTTGCAATTATATTGTTGGTCGCAACAATTTTTATTTTGAAATACTCAAGATTATTTTTTCAAAATAGGGAAAATGGCATTTTTTCCCCCTGAGTTATATACCTATAGCATTTTTTCCCCCTAAATTATTGAAGTGGCTGTTTTTCCCCCTGAAATGTTAAATGGACATATTTACCCTTAAACTAAATATTTAATTTATTTTTTTTTCTCCAACAAATTATGACCATAATTTGGTTCAAACCAAACAAACACTATAGCAACCAAACCGAAATATTTCAATTACAATTTAGAATCGAAATCCGATATTTAGAGTTTATTAAAATCGTGAACCAGAACGGACGGTTCATGTTCCGAACTGAAAAAATAAAATACATATATTGTTGAATTTATACTATTTTAAAATAAAAATAAAATTTTAAAATAAAGACGGTTCAAAATCGCGAATCGGATCCAGAACCGCCGGTTCACGGTTCAAGATTCAATTTTTTTGATACATAATTTTAATAAATTGACATTTAAATATTGGATTCTAGATCTGAATTATAACCGAAAATAATTAATTCGATTGCTATAGTATCCGGTTCAATTCAAACCGAACCGTGGTCATCCCTACATATACGCAATAATTTGTTGGAGAAGTAAAATAAATAAAATATTTACTTTAAGGGTATAAATGTCAATTGAATATATCAAGGGGAAAAAAGCACCACTTTTAGAATAACTGAGGGGGCTAATGCGCTTACCTAAATAATTGAGGGGGAAAAAGTGCTATAAGCATATAACTCAGGGGTAAAAAGTGCCATTTTCCCTTCAAAATATATATTAAGCCTAGTTGACCTCTTAATCTCATAGTTAATAATATAAAGAAGAATACAACTTTTTCAAAAAAAAAAATAAAAAACAAAATTTTTAAAAAAATTAAAAATTTGTTTTCACGTAAGAAAAAATAGTAACTGAAAGTAAGCGAGTTTTCAACGGATGACATACCAGCAACAATGCCTTGATTGCTTGGAAATCCAATGATCTCCCAGCGTCATCACGTTCCTTCAGCTCTAAAAGGATCTGCAGAAAATCCTTCTTTTCGTCACCCTTAGCCACACTCCCAGATTTCTCAGAAACTATCCTTACACCTTCCTTAATAATGGGTTCCAAAATAGTGTCCACAGCATTTCTCATAACCTCCATCTTTGCCTTTATCCCCTGCAAATCAAATCTAGCAAGCCAGGGGAAGAAATCAGAGATATTAGGCTCGCCCAGCGTGTACACATACTTCCCCATTAACTCCCTAAACACTCCTCCAATCTCTTCATTCTTTGCTTCATCAGATCCCAACGTACTTCCCCAAATCATTCTCGTCACAACATTTAGTTCAGTCGAAGAAGCCAATTCCCCAATGTCGACAGGCTCACCTATCTTCGATTCCACACTTTTAATGGCCTTCCTAACCTCTTCTCTCCGGTGCTCGTAGCACGCCCGAAGGTTGGCGCTGCTGAGCATCTCCCGTACAAACACCTTGCGGATGTCGCGCCAGTAGGTGCCGCTGGGGGCGAAGGCGATATCGCGGCCGCCATATGTGCCGACTATCGCTGCTATGGGCGGGTCGCGGTTAGAGAAAACAGCGTCGTGATCGCGAACCACCTGTTTTGCAATGGAGGGTGAGTTGACTACCACAACAAGGCGCCTCCCAAGTTGGAGCTTGAAGATGGGGCCGTACTTTTGGGCGAGTTCTGTGAAGTGGTGGTGTAAATTGGGGCGGAGAAAAGGCAAGTATCCCACCACGGGTAAGCCGAGAGGCCCCGGTGGCAATGTCGGGGCTTTCGTGCTTATAGACTTTTTTGCATAAACCCACAGTACTGCTGAAAGGAGGAGCAGTACTGAGAACGTGAATAGAGCTAAGGTTTCCATCTATCTCTGTGCTCGAAATTAAAGTTTCTGTGTGGTGTTGGAACGTTTGTTTATCCTTGCAAGAGTCTTAAATAGATAGATGCTTTCTCTTTGGAAAGACTAAAGATGGGATACATAAAGAGACAGCAGATGGCCGATTGAGTGAATGGTTATCAGATGGGATAGAGATCTCTTTGTTCATACTCAAGATTTTTTTTTTTTTTTTTTTTTTTTTCTGCATTAAGCTTTCTTTCATTTCTTTGTATGGCCATAGATTTTTGGTTCATAGATTTTATTTTATTTTTTCAATTTTAGATAAATTAAATATAATATATCTGGTTTTCAATATATATATAAAAGAAAGCTCATACGTGGTCATGTAATTAGGTGTGGCTGTGTGGTCGTTTCTGGATCGTTGAATCAGGGTCATCTAACGGCAGTGGCTAATTACTGAGGTTTTGAGGTTTTAAGTGCGTTTTGGTAAGTAGGGGTTGTTATGGTAGTTACAATGACCATTAATAGCAACCGGGTTCCAGAAATACACCAATTGTGTTGATAACATGCACAAATAGTGTAATAAAACACATCACAATGAAACACACCAATGGTGTATTCCCGAACACTGTATGGTGTATTTATTCATATCACATGACGCGTTTTTTGTGATGCGCACATAATTTGTGTATGTTTTTTTGCTGTGCATTTCATAACATGGATGGTGTATATTTGTATAACAATTGCTGCGCCCGCACTGACCACGAGAAGGTGTTGCCGCACCTGAACTTGGCACCAATGGGAATCTACAAATACACCAGAGTAAGGCTAATAATGCACCAATTACACAAATAAAACACACAACAATGTGATTTTCTCTATTCCTGTGCCTTATGACGAGTTTACCCTTGCAGTTCGCGGGTACGAGAACGTGCGTGAAAATACTAGAAGAATCTTAATTAATGTGATTCATTGGATCTGTCTAATCTAATCGTTTGTTATTGACCATATGACCACACCTAACAACATGATTGCACTTGATCTCCCATATATATATATGTGTGTGTGTGTGTGTATATATATATATATATATATATATATATATATATATATATATATATATATATATATATATATATATATATATATATAGAAGAGCGCTCATATGCGGCGGGGTCTTACCGTGCGGCGGTGCGGTCAAATTTCAGAATACACCAACAGTGTCAACAATATGCACCAACAGTGTAATAAAAATACACCACAATGAAATGCAATAAAACATCACAAAATACACAACAGACTCAAAAAAATACACCATATAACTCACCACCCCCAATGGTGTATTTTCGAACAATGTATGGTGTTTTTACTTACACCTCATGGTGTGTGTTTGGTGATGCAGGACTCTGTTTACTCTGTTTTGTGTGGTGTATTTTCCTAACGTTGATGGTGCATATTTGTTGAACTATTGGTGTTGCCGCACCGTAAGAAATAGCCGCACCGTAAGACACTGCCGCACCTGGACCCGCCTATATATATTGGTATCAGAGCCTCCAGACTTAAGTTATTGGTCTGACGATCTCGCTACTCCGTGCCCCTTGATCTCAATCCTTCAGCGGTTAGTATTATTATTTCTGATTTTGTTAATCTGTTCGATCTCACGGGTTATTAAGTGTTACAGAATGGAGCACACTAAAGCTCTTCCCCAGCTAGTCGGTGACAACTATGCATATTGGAAGGTGCGCACACGCACTCATCTCAAAGCACAAGGTGAAGTAGTATGGTGTATAATTGTAACAGGCTGGGAACATCCAACCAAAGCCAGTAGCAGTGAGGATGAAGCTCGAGTGACGAAACCTGAAAATGAATGGACCCAAGCTGAGAAAACGAGTGCTGGACACAACGATAAGGCACTAGATATTATTTATGGGCTAATTCATGAAAGTCAATTTCCTATTGTTGCAGGCCATGATTCAGCTAAAGGTGCATGGGAAGCACTAGAGGCTACCTATGAAGGCACATCATCGGTAAAACAATCGAAATTGCAACTGGTACAGTCAGACTTCGAGGAGCTCCGGATGAACGAAGATGAAACCATCATGACCTTCCAAACTCGTGTGGAAGAGCTAGCAAATCGAGCTATGGTCCTCGGAGAACCGTTCTCTCAAGAAAAGTTGGTGAAAAAAATTCTACGATCACTGCCACCTCGGTTCCGGATGAAAGTTACAGCAATCCAGGAACATGACAACTGGGAGAAAAAGACTGTAACACAACTAATGGGGAATCTAAGAACTTATGAGATGGAAATCTTAACAGATCACACAAAAAAAACAAAAAACAGTAGCATTTACCGCTGAAGAAAATAATTGTGCACCTGACTTAGATGAAATAGGTGATGATCCAGTTGTATTTCTTACTAAACAGTTCTCTAAACTTTTGAAACTGGTGTCAAAAGGTTCACGAAACAAGAATATGCAAAAGGGGGGCGTCATCATCTAAAACGAGTTCTAAATCCGGTTCATCAACCTTCAAGTCTTCTGGTTCACGTCCAGGGCAATCCAAAGAGAAATCCACCAGTAAAGGGATCAGATGCTATGAATGTGAGGGCTTCGGACATGTACAAGCAGAGTGTCCCACCTATCTTCGACGCAAGAAATCAATGTCAACAGTTACTTGGAGTGATGATGACTCGGACGGTGAAACAAGAGGATCTGATTCAGACGAAATTTCTGGTAATTTTGTTGCCTTTACTGCACATATGGCTGCTGGACCATGTCATGAAGATGTTGCTGACTCAGAAGGAGGCGAGTATAATTCTGCAAAAGATTTAGAGTCAAGTGAATCATCTTTTGAAATTGAGTTTAATAAATTGTATCCCAAATGGGCAGCACTAAGGAAAGAAAATCGTAGATTAACTAGTGAAATAGGGATTGTAACAAATGCAAAGAAAGTGTATCAAACTCAAATAGCTGACAGGGATCTACTTCTCAAAGAGGCATTGGCCCGAGAAGAAAGACTGAAACAAGAGGTACAGACTCTGAAGCAGGAGCTGAACACCTACAAACGCCAAATCCAAATGATGGATACCACGTCTACTCTTGACGAGATCCTTGAGTCTGGAAGAAAGACATCTACAAAATTTGGTCTAGGATTCACAGGAAACAGCTCAAAGGATAAAACAGTGTTTGTCAAAGCGTCAGGTTCTGGGCGAGGAGATATTCCAGAATCTAGCACAACGACACATCGCGTTGGTACAGTAAGATCACTCAAGCCGTACTATAAATCCTATAACCCAGTATGTCACTATTGCAGGTTACGGGGTCACACCAGACCAGAATGCTACTACTTCTACAAGGATCAAAGAATCGAGAAGTTCAAACACAAGAACATTCAACCCTTTACAAGACAAATCTGGGTGAAAAAAGACAGATTATATCTCATTCGTATCTTTCCACTCTAAAAGTACAGGCCGAGAAGAAAAATGGTACTTCGATAGCGGGTGTTCACGTCACATGACGGGAAATGCTAAATTTCTGAGTAACGTTAACACAAGCAAAGCTGAAGTTACCTTTGGCGACGGTATAAAAGGACAAGTCACTGGTATAGGCACGCTAAACGTAGTTGGTCTGCCAAAACTAGAGAAAGTTCTACTAGTCAAAGGACTTCATGCAAATCTTATAAGTATAAGTCAACTATGTGACCAAAACTGGAACGTGAGCTTCAACAAAAATAGTTGCAGTGTCCTAGACAAAGCAAATCAATGTGTTATGGAAGGTACAAGGTCAACTGATAATTGCTATATTCTCACTATCAATGTTTTGTGTTGCAGGATTAATGTAGATGAAACTGAGCTTTGGCACCAAAAGCTAGGATACCTAAGTTACAGACTTCTAGACAAACTTGTGAAGATTGAAGGTGTTCGTGGATTACCCAAGCTGAAAGTCAAACCAACCATATGTGGTGCATGTCAAGCAGGAAAGCAAACCAAATCCTCTCATCCAGCGCAACACACCATAAACACAAGTCACTGCTTGGAACTGATCCACATGGATCTCATCGGTCCAGCTCAAACAGAAAGTGTTGGAGGTAAGAAATACATACTAGTTTGCGTAGATGATTATTCTCGTTTTTCTTGGGTTACCTTTCTCAGGGACAAATCTGAAACCCTCGAAGCCTTCAAAACTTTGGCATTAAAACTCCAAAAAGAAAGAAATGAGCCCATCATTCGAATCCGAAGTGATCACGGACGAGAATTCAACAACAATCTGTTCGATACCTTCTGCAACCAAACAGGAATCACACATGAATACTCAGCTCCGAAAACACCTCAACAAAACGGAGTTGTAGAACGGAAGAACCGCACAATTCAAGAAATGGGACGAGTTCTGCTCAATGCCAAAGGACTACCTCAAAAATTTTGGGCAGAAGCTGTGAACACTGCATGTCACATCATCAATCGGGTCTATCTACGCCCAGGCACGAATCAGACTCCGTATACATTATGGAAAGGTAAGAAACCAAACATTAAATATTTTCACGTTTTCGGATCATGTTGTTTTATCTTGAAGGATCGAAACCCTGTCGCAAAGTTTGAAACAAAAAGCGATGAAGGCATCTTCCTCGGCTATTCAACGAACAGCAGGGCATATCCTGTATACAACAAAGTTACCAAAACCATTATGGAGTCCACAAATGTTGTAATCGATGATCAACCGAGTGATATTATCACAACGTCTCAGCCTGGACCAGTGACAGAACCTGACACAAGTTGTCCTGAACCTAATCTAGAGTCTCCTATGCCATCTCCCATGTCAACTCAACCAGAGCAAGAAACTGAGTCTGAGTCTGAATCTGACACTGATCATGGTAACGTTGATATCCCTACTCGCATCCAGAAAGCTCATCCAATACAAAATGTAATTGGAGATCCCAGTTCCGGCGTAAAAACCAGAGGTAAACCGAAACGTGATTACCTTCAATTAGCGGGATATTCTTGTTATACTTCACAGATCGAACCGAAGAATGTCAAAGAAGCTCTAACAGACGAACACTGGATCAAGGCCATGCAAGAAGAACTGGGGCAGTTCGAACGAAATAAGGTATGGTCTCTAATTCCCAAACCTGACAATGTCAATGTTGTAGGTACCAAATGGATCTTTCGCAACAAAACCGATGCAGCTGGCAACATCGCTAGAAATAAAGCGCGACTTGTAGCCCAAGGCTACTCCCAAATTGAAGGAGTCGACTACGACGAAACTTTTGCCCCTGTTGCAAGGCTAGAATCAATACGACTACTCCTATCAATTGCCTGTACCCTAAAATTCAAGTTGTTTCAGATGGACGTTAAAACAGCCTTCTTAAATGGATATCTCTCAGAAGACATATACGTTGCTCAGCCAAAAGGGTTTGAAGATCCACATCATCCAGACTATGTCTACAAATTACAAAAAGCTCTCTATGGCTTAAAACAGGCCCCAAGAGCCTGGTATGAAAGACTTACTCAATATCTTCTTCAGAACAACTACAAAAGAGGAGGATCAGACAAAACGTTATTTATAAAACGATCAGGTAAACACATAACAATTGCTCAGGTGTATGTAGATGATATCGTTTTTGGATCCACACAACCAGGAGAGACAGACCAGCTAGTCAAGGTAATGCAACAAGAGTTTGAAATGAGCATGATAGGCGAACTAACCTATTTTCTTGGACTACAAGTAAGTCAAACTAAAGAAGGGATCTTTATTTCGCAAGAAAAATATGCGAAAAATCTTCTATCCAAATTTGGGCTTGAATCTGCAAAAGATGTCCGCACTCCTATCTCTACATCTTCAAAATTGTTCAAAGATGAAAAAGGAACATCTATAGACTCTACTATGTACAGAAGTATGATAGGCAGCCTACTATACTTAACAGCCAGTCGACTAGATATTATGGTAAGTGTTGGTATGTGTGCACGCTATCAAGCCGATCCAAAAGAGTCACACCTAAAGGCGGTAAAGCGTATTATAAAATACGTTAAAGGTACGATAAATTATGGTATTTGGTACTCGAACGATACTAATCTGAATCTTGCAGGATACAGTGATGCTGACTGGGCAGGAAATGCTGACGACAGAAAAAGTACATCAGGCGGATGTTTTTTTATCGGAAAAAATCTAGTCGCCTGGCTAAGTAAAAAGCAGAACTCGATTTCACTCAGCACAGCCGAAGCTGAGTATATAGCGGCGGGTAGTTGTTGTACACAATTACTCTGGATGCGTCAGATGTTAACTAACTATGGTATCGAACAACAAAGTATGACATTGTTCTGTGACAACACCAGCGCAATCAACATCTCAAAAAATCCAGTCCAACACTCCAGGACGAAACACATAGACATTCGACACCACTTTATTCGTGAACTAGTCGAAGAGAAAGAAATTATCTTGGAATATACTCCAACAGATAAAAATCTTGCAGATCTATTCACCAAGCCGTTAGACAAATCAAGATTTGAACTGCTTAGAGCAGCCCTTGGTGTTTGCAATCCTACAGCTTAATCATCAACAACGGTACAACAGATAATCTTTAATTATTTTTTTTAACGTAGTTGTTGTTTAATTTTTTGTTTGCAGGAAAATTCTAAAACTCTCCAACTTAGTTTTAATTCTTCTCGCCCATATACCTTATTTTCTTAACCGGCTCGGCTACCATATTTATCTATATATTAATTCCACCATTACATAATATATTGAAATATTAATTTCAAACAACTTCCACCACTCTCTCCTAGTATGACTCTACTACTACCCCTACAAACTAGTCACATCACTCTTCCCATCCCTGTGCCCACCTCACATGATTCTGTTCCCATTATCTCTGTGCCCGTGGGCAAATCTTCCCGAAAAGGGAAAGAAAAAATTACTATTTCAGGTACAACCGAGAAAAGAAAAATTGGAGCATTGGAGAATGTTGTCTACTTGTCTGATTCCAAGCAATCAAAAAGAGGGTCCACATTGCCACCCAGAATAACAAGGTCCAGATCAGTTTCAAGCCCAGTACCAAGTCCGGCCCCTGCACCAGTAGCTGCTACTGCCCGCTCTGGTTCAAAGATGAAACAACCTAAGAAGAAATATCATCCTATTTTACTGTCTCCTGATTTGATGTCTGACTGGAATGTTCATGCCACTAGGGATTTTATTCTGGAGAAATCAATCAATGTGGAGGAATTGACAAAAAATGCAACATTGTGCCTATTTTGCGAGATCAATTCCTGCTTGCCTCACTTGTTCATATTGGTCCATATTCCAGATGGCTCACTGCTGAGTTCTACACAAATTTAACATTGGATACGTTTTCGGAGGGGTCACCGTGATTTCAACAAGTTTTTATTCGGGATAAATGGTATCCCTTAAGTCCGGCAGCGATTAATTCCTATTTGGGTACTCCAAATCATCAAGCTGCTCCTGACCCGAGTCCAAATCTCCTAGCCGCTGCTCTAACTCACAACAAGTTCGTCACTTGGCCAAACACCGGACTTGAAAGTTTAAAACTCACCACGGTCTACTCTGTTCTGTTACGGCTAGCCTCAACAAATTGGATGCCGGCTGTTCGTCATCATCTTGTGTCTGACCAGCTTGCTGCCCTTCTCTACAAGATCAGGAACCGGCTCCCACTCAATCTTGGAGAAATCATCTTTGGCCATCTTGCTCAATTTGTGCGACATAGGGAACCTAAGGTACACTTTCTAGTCTCATTTTTGGACTTCTACAGGAACACGGGTTCAAGCCCTACACGGATGAGGAGGTGATTACTAATGCCTCAGTCTATAAATATGATGATCGGTTGACAAATAAGGATCACTATGATGATAGAGCTATGCTTTTGATCACTCCCGGCGCACCAACTGCCACGCCCTCTGTGTCTGCCCCTGCATCATCAGCTGACACTGCCTCTGCACCGAATCCCCGTCCTACGACAGCTATAAATATCAAGGAACCTCCGACGCTCATGGATCGCAGTCAAATTGTTCTCACTCTTCAAGCGTCAATTGCTCAAGTCCGCACCTCGGTTGCTTCTCAACAAATAACCATTGATGGCTTAGAACAGTTGTTGAGTGCTCAGTTGGAGGAAATAGCCAGAATGGAGGCTATCTATACTCGGATTCGATCTAACCCTGGCGCTGACACTGGTTCTATTTCTGAGAGTGATGAATCTGAGTCGGGCACCCCGTCTGCAAGTTAATCCAATCCACTAAAATGATGTTCACCGGTTTGTTTGTCATTTATTTGGAAAAAACAAAGGGGGAGTATTGGAGAAAGGGGGAGTATTTTGGAATGTTTTGGAATGTTTGGATATTTGGTAAGTTTTATGGTTTTTGGTATATTTTGGTATGGATGTTAATCCCTGGTTCGGATGGTATATTAATAATTTGGTACTATATATATTTTTGGTATGACTATGAATTAATTAAGTATGAAAGTATGAATGTATTGGTATATTTGGTATGTTGACTGCATGGTATGAATTGGTTTTATTTGGAATGCATATGAAGAAAGGAAAGCTCCAAGTTAGGGGGAGTAATTCAAATTTCAGTACGGAAAGCGTGACATATATGGTATGTTTGATACAACACTATTTCGTGCATGATTCATTTATTAATTGGATGAAGCATGTGAGTCAACATCAACCAAGGTCCAAAATAAAATTCCGCACACAAATAAGCCTTGGTCAGGTCCTAAAAGATTTAAAATTGCATATTTAATTTTCTTTATATGTTCAGTACGTATGCTATGGGATATTAATAAAATATTTGAAATATTTGTTTTTTTTCCCAAAGTATAATGATACTATTGTTTTACCAAATAAATTGCCAAAGGGGGAGATTGTAAGTGTACAAAATAGTACACATTAGATTGGCTAATTTATTAGTTTATTTTATTAATATGTAATGTTAATTAGCATGAATTGTAATTAGTATTTTGGACCAAGCTAAAATGTGTGGTGGAGATTTATTGTTAATGAATTGGACAAAGAAACAAGTCTGAAGATCTCAAATTAAAGAATGAATGGTTGAGAAGAATTCAAGCCACATATGAAGCTACAATCAAGGCTTGGTGGAATGAGAGTTACGCACAGTATATAAGGAAGGGAAACGAAAGAGGAAGCTGCCAATTATGAAATTCTGATCTCATCTCTAAGCTTCCTACATTACTGCTTTAATATTGATTATATTAATTGTGATTTAAACCTGTACTACAAATCAGTACCTGTGACAGCTGAAGTGCTACACAAAAGATGGTTATGGCATGCACGGTTCAGTCCTGAGTATGTGTTTTAGAAGAGTTGTAGTGGTAAAGGCTGTGAGCCGTGTAGTTACCTCTTGTAATACTCTGTGGTGAACATCTAGTGGATTGGGAAGACGTGGGTTGCCCCGCAGACGTAGGAGAAGGAGCTCCGAACTGCGTAACAATTCTACTGTGTCTTTACTTTATTTACGCTTTCAATTTCGTTATTTATACGTTGATTAAATTGGTTTAATTAAACAGCGAAATTGTCTCGCAACATAAAATCAAGTAGAATCCTTAGTGTTAAATTGATTTCAAGATACACGGGCTTTTTCATATATATATATATATATATATATATATATATATATATTGCACTCACATGCGAATGCTTCGCCCAGGCGCGAAATAGGAATTGATTCTTTCCGTCCACGTGTCCAGATCTAATGGATGAGAAACACTGATTTAAAAAAAAAAAAGTGCGGTGGCATTTTCGTAAATAATTGAACATCGAAATGCAATTAAAATGTATTACAAGTGCATGTAAAATGTATTATAGGTGCAAGTAAAAATTTACACTGAGCATCAATACTAAGTGCACCTATAGTTATAAGTAGTTGCACCTATAGTTCTAAGTAGTTGCACAAATAGTTATAAGTAGTTGCACCTAGGTGCATGAATGTTTGCGGGTGGTTTTCAGGGGTATTACTACCCTCTGAACTCAGATCAATGAATGTTAACAAGACAAAATTACATGCACTAATAGGTGAAAGTAGGTGCACCTATAGTTATAAGTAGTTGCACCTATAGTTATAAATAGTTGAACCTATAGTTATAACTTATAAGCAGTGCACCTAGGTGTATGAATGTTTGCGGGAAGTGAATGTTAACAAGGCAAAATTACATGCACTTATAGGTGAAAGTAGGTGCACTTGTAAGTGATTTTACTTGCACTTCGATGTTCAATTATTTACGAAAATGCCACCGCATTTTTTCTTAATCTATTAGATCTAGACATGTGTTGCGCGCGAATCCGTTTGCATATTCCCTCCTGAGCACTTATTCGCACCTGAGTGCATCCCTATATATATATATATATATATATATATATATATATATATATATATATATATATAGGGTCCGGATCCGGTGAGGACCTATGCTTAGGTGAGGACGTGAGGACTAATCCAGAGCATCCGCTGGACGTGATCTAAAGGCTATAATTAACAGCCCAACTAAATAACGCTACTAGTTATTTTAATAGAACATGGGCATTATTGTAAACTCACTACAATGCCAACCACATCCAAAATAACTGCCGCATCTAATTATACAAATTAGAAACCCCAGGCCGGCCAGATACACGAATCACCCACACGGCAAAGCACAAGAAACCATGAATCAGACTATCCAATTCCGGCGACGGGCAGGCATAGGGCGCACTATGGGAATTGGTATGTTTTCTTCCATGATTAAGGGTGATTCTAAAGAATACAGTATCGTAATCGTTAATTCACTTGTAAATGAAGCAGTATTCCCCCGAAGAAGGGGTTAGAATACAGTGAAACTATAGCGATATTATTATGCAACGCATCCAATCATAGATTGCATCAGGGAACACTGCTTACGGTGATCATGGCGGCTACTATTACAGAGGAATTCTAGCATGGCTGATATGCAACACAAGCATACATACAAAGCATCAGGGAATAATGCTTATGCGGTGGGTGATCATGCATCAGGGATTCAAACGAAATAAGGTTCATTATCCAAGGTATTGAGAGCCACGCGGCATGGACTTTGCAACGTAGATACTAATACGGTGCAACGCAAGAGTTCTAGGAATGCAACATACCAGTGGGAAATGAGCACCAAGACCTGAAAAATGGGGAACAAACCACAAAACATCACGAAAGGCGTTTCAACACCACCTTCTAACCAAAATACATCATCCCCCTGTGTTGTTCCAGTACCATTAAATGTGTACAACTCGAATCTGAACTTAATTGTGACTGCAGGTGAGGACGCACACAACGAGGAAGGTAGCCCGAGTACACAACCCACCCATGTTCAACAATTTATTGCACCAATGCGACACGAATTCATACACTTCAGCCTCAATGAACACACAAGAACACTGAAGCTAGAGGGATCAAAGCCAGAGCGTATTTGCCGCAAATGTAATCAGTTAGGATGGCATGAAAGTCGTAATTGCCCAAATGTAAAATGAGTACAAATCTATGTAATGGTGAAGACCACTTCGATTTATTCGTTTCATGAACATCGTAATGTTTTATTTTCCCAAATGGTTGTGTCATAGATGATTCTAAAACTAAAAGGTGATGCAAAACATTATTCACCTCCAGACACCAAAAGCACAATATAATAATTACCACCCACCACGTAACAAATGCACGCCCTAGGAATAATATTGGTAACCTTTTCCCAAAACAAGTTAAACACCTGAAATACCATGTTGTGCAACAAAGAAAAACATCAAGTGCTCTGAGAAATAAATTGCAGCCCAACATCGAGTGCATCTCAACGACCCAGATCAACCGTTAGATTAGGTCTAAAGGCTAGGATTACCCTACTAAAAAAAAGGCGAAATTCTACCATTAAATCACCATGGCAATTACTATAAAAACCGAAACAAGAGCACTGAATGGTTATCTCCAAGGAAGACACGGAAACTTCACATACATCGTCCATCGACTAAACAACGCAACTACCCCCTGACATCAATTCTGTGATCTTGCACCGTGTGAGTACTGCCATGGAGATGCAAACAGGTACGTATTATCCCGTATTTATGCGCGGTATAACTAAACACAATATCGTGAATTAAATTGCCTACCTGAGAAAATCAGACATCATGACGGAATACTGAACGCATGTTCAAACCAACCCAGATCGGTAATCAGAGACAGAAACTGTCTCTATAGTTTATGGCTAACTGTGCACCAGTAATCTGGGTCATAGGGAGAAGGGCAGCAGACCAAAAATTTAAACCCTAGTTGAAAACATACAACAACCCAGGGATCATCACGCTAGGGATTACGCACGATAAGTTGAAATTATTCAAGTAGACTACCCTAATATAGACGCTAATTCATGCAGGTGAGGCAGAAGGCAATGGGATCAGTGCCCCAGCATGCGAATCGGAGATTTACCCACAAACAACACAGTACTACACCCCGGAATGCGAGAGCACACTCAAGCCCTTTGAAGGGCAAACTTTTGCCACCGTAGCGGATGGAATTGATTTCTACAAGCAATATGCTGGCGTGGTGGGATTTGATGTAAGACAAACCACAATGAAGAGAAATAGAGAGGGTAAAATTAGACTAAAATATTTGGTATGCAACCGTGAAGGGTATAAGAATGATGACAACCCACCCACAGACCGACACGAGGAAGGAGACAACAACCCACCAACACAAAAGAAGCGCAGGCTAACAAATAGGGTAGGGTGCAAGGCAAGAATGGTGATGATAAGAAAATCGACAGGGAAAATTACAGTCTCCATCTTTGACGAGCAACATAACCATAGATTATGTTCAGAGATTTCAAAACAATTCCTAAAAGTCAACCGTAATCTAGACATAGGACACCAAATGTTCCTAGTTAACTGCATGAAGGCCAATATTGGACCCATAAAGTCGCATCGGCTGTGCAAAGAGATGGCTGGGAGCTTCGCAGACGTGGGAGCAACTAGTGTTGATTTTCACAATTTCATACGAGACTGGCAAGCACACATCAATGAACCTGATGCACAACTGCTAATAGACAAATTCATCAAGAAGAAACAGGCATGCCCAGGATTTTATTTTGATTACGATATTGACGAACAGCAACACCTAAACCGTGTATTCTGGGCAGACCCAACGGCACGACGGAGTTACACCTACTTTGGGGATGTAGTCTCATTCGACGCTACATACAGTACAAACGGGTGAGTGCATACATGTTACTAATAATGTCCAAATTTAATCCTCGTATCATGCATTACACAATACTCAGGTGTGCCCAAAGATGCAACACCGACACCTGACTAACATACATACATTTCTACACAGGTACAAATTAGTGTTCGTCCCATTCACAAGAGTAGATAACCACAAACGATGCATTACATTTGCAGCAGGGTTGCTAACAAAGGAAGATATACAATCATACGAGTGGCTGTTAGTAAATTCTAAAAAGGCAATGGGGAACGCACCAAACTACATCATAACAGACCAAGACCCAGCTATAAAGGCCGCAGTGGGGAACGTATTTCCAGCAACACGATACCATTTTTGCATGTGGCATATAATGACAAAAGTGGGAGAGAAGGTAGGGCCTGTATTGGCAAAGGATTTGGACTTCCGTAGCAAATTGAACACCATTGTTTGGAATGAAGGGATAAGCCCAAATGAATTTGAAGTGAAGTGGCAGGGACTGATGGAGGAGTATGGATTAGTGGAGTCAAAATGGTTCTGCCAAATGTTTGAGTTACGGTCGTTATGGATCCCAGCTTATTTTCAAGATCTCGTTATGAGTGGATTAGTGCGAACCACGTCCCGTTCGGAAGGAGAGAACAGTATGTTTGGAAGATTCTTCAGCCAACACTCAATTTTAGTAGAGTTCATAATGCATTACGAGAGTGCAATCGATGCACAACGACACGAAGAAGCTAAGTTAAACGCTGCATGCGAAGGACACTACTCCAAGTTCAAGGCGACTCTGCTGATAGAGTGCCATGCTGCTGCACAATACACTGTAACTATATTCCATGAGGTACAAACTGAGATTGAACAAAGCTGCTTCTCATGCAGTGTGGTGTCAATACAGAAAAATGGACAAACAAACCGCTACGAGATAAAAGGAGATGAGCCGACCATATACTATGTTTATCACGATCCGGAAACAGGTACTACCACATGTACATGTGGGATGTTCACCCGCATCGGGTTGCTGTGCCATCATATCTTTCTCATTTACAAAACCTGTGGAATAGAACGCATCCCACCGCAGTACATCAAGGCACGGTGGACAAGAAAAGCTTGCATTCGTCCAATATTACACATGGATGATATAACCGACGACCAAAATGCAACAAATGACAAAGCAAAAACACTCAGAACTCAATTGTGGTCAGAAATACACTCATGCATGGGCCTAGTCGGTATGGACGACGACCATATAGAGAAACTCACACAAATTCTCCGAGAGCACAAGCAAGCATTGATGTCAGAACGCGGACAAACCAAGCGAAGCAAGAGCAACAAAGAAGTCATAGAGGAACTATGCGGGGCAGTACCAGCAACAAACGTGACCATTCGGCCTCCTAAAGTGGCAAAAAACAAGGGCAGCGGGAAAAGGATAAAAGGCAAAAGGGAGATAGCAATCATAGAGACATCAAAGAGAGAACGTCGTTGCCATAAATGTGACCAATACGGACACCACGATAGCCGCAACTGCACAAATGTGTAAGGACAAAAAATGGTGCGAATAATTGCTTTTAGAATGGATAATTACATTAGTTAGATAATTAATTTGAAAACCACGCAATGGTTGCATTAGCAGTAGTTCGTATTTGCTTTTTCAATGCATGATTACATTTGTTTGCTAATTAATTTGGAAACCATGCAATGGTTGCATTACCAACAGTTCTTATTTTCTTTTGGAATAGATGATTACATTTGTTGGCTAAATAATTCGAAAACCATTTACATCTGTTTCATAATTAATGGGTTCGAGTAGCAGTAGTTCGGCCAATTCACAATACAACACCTTATCGTTAGTCACATTTAAAAAAAAAAAAGGAAAAAATGATTGCTTAAAATCAGATTTAAATGCTCCAACGTTAATCCCATAAAAAAGTATCAACCACCATAAAAAAACGCAAAACACTAAAATTGAGTGGAATAAAATAACCCAACTTAGTCAGTATTTAGGGGAGGAACCAGATGTTATACTTAGTTTGGGTTCTGCATTTGAGTAAATAGAACTAGAGGGGAGTTCTTAAATTAAATTAATTAGTAGACAAATGAACCAAGATACCAAGATAAGGGTGAATATGAATAAGTAGGAGCTGAATTAATTAATGTGCAAGCAGTTACCAAGATATGTACATTCAAAACCTAATTAATCCAATTAGTAATAGTACCAACTCTGGTCCTGCAAGAGCATACAAAAAAAAATGGTACTAATGCTACGTTAGCTCAAAAAATAAACGGCACTAGACCACCCAACAACCATGACCTACATACACTGCCATAGAACTACCTAAAATTCTACCCAAGTGCAAAAAATAAAACAAAAAACTAACCAATGAATGCAAACTAACTTGCATGAGTACATATCTTGCAATCATACGCCAACGCAGACTGAATAACAAAATGCTTGTGCGTGTTGATGTTGGACACCAAGATATCATGCATGAACCTTTTACGCAAATCAGTAAGCATGTCCCTGTCACCTTTTACTAAACCGCATGCCCAGTTCGAAACACCCTGCCCCAAATAAGATTCCATGTGGCGCATAGTATAAATGGCACTGTCCTCCAAGATGGTTGCATCCCTCCAAGACATGTGCATCCGCTTGGGTTTAAGGCGTCGCACGCAATCCGCCCGACGAGGAAGATTAAGACCCACAAAAAACGCAGCAAGGAACGCTTGCTGCAACACCCACAAAATATACTAAAGTTAGAAATATACCACAACTAAACAGACCACACACCACCCTAGCACAAATCCTAAACAACCCGTGCGCGCACAATACAGTAAACAGAGATGCACAACTATATCCCCATTCACGCATAACAAAACCAACCACGACGCACAACACCCCTCATGAAAGGTCAAAGCAAATAAGGAAGAAGCGCAAACACGCTTGAAAAATCAGAAACAAAATTACAGGAACACTAAACCCTTACCAAGTCAGCAGGAGCAGCCCCATATTTGGCCTTGTTACCGGTGTGGGCAGGACAATTGTCTATAATATCCATCTTCATATTCTTCAAGTCCACACTCATAACGTAATAGTGTCCACGATCACGCACCGGGAAAAAGAACTACACCACCAAATTACACTCAACAACGTGGCAAACACCCCATACCAATCAACATTAAAATGGAAACATAACCAAACAATACCATGTCAATCGTTTCCCAAGACGTGTGAGGAGCTATATCATAGTCTTCATGCAGGCGATCACCAAACCAACCACATCTTTCATCCTTGCTACCAGATATCTCAACCACTGTCCCAACCTATGTAAAAAACGAACAAATAAACATGCGCACTGAATAGCACCAACAACCATGGAAACTAAGCAGAGAAAAATGACTACCGTGGTCCACGTGGATGAGAAAAAAACGTATAGGCTCCTCTGGTTTCCTTCCTTTGACTTGTTCATTCAAAACACAAGACCAAGCATCAACAATAGCATCCCGAACCCCACACCCCGCCTGCAGCGAAGCAACATCTTGCCACGAAGCACTACGCTCCTTGTATGACCACAAAATCAAACTTATTGCATGCCATAATACTATAATAGTGCTGCACTTTTTATTGCATGCCATAATACTATAATAGTAGCTGCACTTTTTATATTTTGTATGTATGAAGAATGCAATGGCTTAATTGTTGGTCCTAGATAAATTGAAGTCTAGAAGAAGATTGAATATGTTTTAGAATGCTTTTAAAAAGAAATAGAAGAAAGAAGAAGAAATGGGTTAGTTCTTCAATTAATGACCAATCAACGCACTACAATGTGAAAGAACACAATTACACACTAATTAATGTAGTAATGCCATTTAGTATGCATACATAGATGATGGAAATTGGCACCCCATTATGCTATATTCTTTCTATATATTAAAGCCATATAGCCATGGCCAATCAAATGACTGCATTTTCCGGCCCATGTAAAATTACTACGTAATTTCAATTATTAGGTGATTTTTCTTTTGTCTTTTTTTTTTTTTTTTTTGGTTTAGATCATTTAATTGATCTTTTGGGATTTGTATTGCTTTATAGGACTTTTCGTATTCCAATGTATTGATGGTGAATTGAATTGCTGATACTGCCGCTTTGCACTACCAACTAATAAATTAATTAATAAAATGATATATAAATGCACTTGGTCTCTTCAGTTTTCAAGAGGCATGCGTACTAAATCGTCATGATTGTATTTTTTTTAAGGGTGAAATCCTCCATATTGCAGCCTATATAATGACCACTCGGATGAGAACATTTGCATGCATAACAGCCTTGCAGAGCAGAAACCTTTCCAAAATGCATTCTTGATACATACTTGCAAGCCAAACTCGCATCTACGCAATAGAAAACCTATAAGAATTAGTTTAGTGAGAAAATGTGAAATACAGAAATTTCAAAGATGAACATCTAGCAAAAACGGAGGACATCTAACTAGAGCAATGAGTGCCTATTCATGATGAGGTAAACATACCTTATTTATGATCTTTTTAATTGTAAGCTGTATTATTTGTGAAAAGTTTCTATAAAATGTTTTTATTTTATTTTATTCTATTAGGGTACATACATTTTACGAAGATAGATACAGTGAATGGAATGGAGTGATTTTGGAATTGAACTCAAGTAGGATCAAAATAGTTTGAAGTAATTCTTTTAATGTAAAGGAAACAGGTAATTCAATAGGTTGGAAAGAAATGCATTTACATGAAAATTTATATATTAAACAAACATTTTATTTTATAAATCAGTTTATTGTTTACTGAAATAAAAAAAAAATTAGGTTATTGGTTTAAAAAAATGAGATTAATCTACTTTTTATACTTACAATTTTATTGAAAAGGAAAAAACTTAAATATTTATGATTTATTACAATTTGATTGTTCATTCTAATACACAGTTTTGAGAGAAATAGTTATTAGATCACTTACTGAATTTTTGTTTTTAAAAATTTAAATCAGTTGTTAAATTAAAAGACGGTGCATGCCCAATACTTGCGCAGAGATGAACAAATTTAAACAAATAATCATGAAACTGATATAAAGTAATTAGAAAAATGATATATATATATATATATATATATATATATATATATATATATATATATATATATATATACACGCACAAAATATTGATTTTACTCATTTAAAAAATAGATTTTGATACAAAATATGTTATATTTAAAGTTTAATCTGTTGAATATATTATATTTAACTGCATTAGAAAGATAATAGTGGTACTGGGTATTAATTGTATAGTATTAGCATGTATTTAGTTTTATGTTTTTTTTTTTTTTGTTTGTTTAAGTATTCTTCGTGTTTGTTATAACAATTGGGTTAATGATTTCTTTACTTTTTATACTCTAAACAAATTAAATCATTTATGATCTACATTAATTTATTTAATTTCAAGTCATTTTTGAGAATTTAAAAATAATAAACAAAATCGTAACATATATTTTATTTTGTATTTTTGTATTTAATCTTTTTTAATTAATACTATACTATTACAGTATTACTTTAACCAACCATTTGATTGATTTCTGCATTATTTGTATGAAAAGTTATATTGCATACGTTATATTATTTTTGAACTTCATATCCATAATTATGTATAGTTTTAGAACTGGTCCCAATATTTTACTTCTTACACATTATGCATTTTTGGGCTCAAAAAATGAAAATATCCAAGGAAAGTCAATTTATTTGCATGAGCATATGGATATCGGTAATCACATCAATTCTCAAAATGATGACATACCAATTCAAGGTGTACAATTCAACACTCCGACAAGCAATGAATTTCCAAATGGTCTCAACATTGTTAACATGTGGGGACTCTACTGTTTGTTTGAACACTACACAAAATGTAGTTTACAAATAAATTTTCAATAATTTGTAATACTTTTGAATTTTCAATGTCATAACCTATTTTTAATATTATTCTGTATTTATGTAATACTAATTTTACATCTTACAATGCATTCGGTTTTCAAAAAATATTTATACTTCAATTATAATAAGAGTTAAGAATTATTAATAAATTCTTAATATAAATACAATATTTCTAATTTTTAGTCCGTCCATTGCACGGGTGAAATACTAGTTAATTAAATAAAGACATATTTCTATAATAGCCCGTTTGGTTCACAGAATCAATTTGGAGGGAATAAGAATGTTATTCCATAGGGAATAGAATAGAAATTTTATTTTGTTGTTTGGTTCGATGAAGGAATAAACTTTGGGAATTGTATTCAAACGTTTGGTTGGTTAAGGAATAGAAATAAAATATATGTTTAAAAGACATAAGTGCCCTTTGTACAAAATGTATATTATTATTATTATTATTATTATTATTATTACTATTATTACTATTATTACTCATTGCCGAATCAGATCATTAGTATCTAGTATCACCACTAGCATACACAAAATCATTTCATATTCATCCCTCAAAACATCATCATAAAATCATAATTTCAATCACCATTAAACCAATTAAACCTTACCAAAGAAAGTTATTTTTAACGATCCAATGAAAGTTATAATTGATAGCAAGGAATCTTCTGATCCATTGTAGTCTTCGATCAGAATCAAAACTGAGAAAAAAAAAACTACTTTATTAGGATGATCAGTGAGTTTAAACGAAACAAGGTCCATTTCATCATGAATCAAACCATCAACCTCTTTTAATGCACGTCAAGCTTCTGAAACACATATATTCAAATACATATTAGAATAAACAATATAAAGCAACAATACACCCCCTAGTTTTCATCAAGTTAAACAACCTACATGCATCATCTACTCTCTTGGCCTGACACAATCCCAAAAGAATAACAGTATATATGATTTTATTTGACAATATCCCTCTCTCACTCATTTCATCAAACAGCTTAAGTGAATCCAATAAATAATTACCATTACTAATTCTGCAGGCTTAACACAACCTCATTAGCACAGTTTAATTTGCAATCTAAACACAAAATCTATTCGTTCAGTGCAGTAGCTATGATTCGGTGATATAATATCTCCTTAAGCAGATATCATTAACAATCTACTAAGCAAACTTTAATTAAGTTATGAAAAGCATTGAACCAGAAATTGGTACTGCCCACGTGGAAATCAAAGCTGCCGAAGTTCTGATCGTCGAAATCCACCGCCGAACCGGAATTGGTCCGGAGTAATTAATTCATTATACACAAATAATTAATTAATTTATAAAAAAGGTTTTAGAACAATACCTTGATATAGCTTGATGAAGAATTTCAATTTGATGATTAAAAATTTCAATTTGATGCAGTGGTGGAAGTGATGCCTTGATAGAGTGACGAGAGAAGATGAGTGACGCAGAAGATGTGATGAACAGAGTGACGAGAGAAGGTGGGATGAAAGTCGACGAGAGAAGATGCTATGAGCAGGAGAAAGATTATCGTAATAAAAAAAAGGTAAAAATGAAAAAAAAAAAAAAACATATTCTTGAGTGTTCAGTAATAACTAATACCGGGGGGCCCCAAGTAATAACTATTTCCCCTAGAGAAGGAATAGGACATTCCCAGGAACATTGTTCCTGGAAATACAAATGGTTACCAAACAGCGGAATAGGCCTATTACTGGGAATGCTATGCCATTCCAGGCCCCTATTCCGCGAACCAAACACGCCATAAGATTATTGGTAAAGCTCAAATTTAGATAACCTCTGTGCTGGCACAACAATCAAGGGAACATTATATTTTTCTTAGTGACTATCCCAAATTTATCAGATAGGTCAAGATTTTCACCTTTAGGAAGATGCCAGTCAAAGGAGTGCAACAGTGAACTCAAAATATAAATAAGCATTTTCTCCGCCAAGGGAATGCCGGCACAAATTCTCCTTCCAGATCCAAATGGCAAAAACCTATGATCATTACCTGTATAATCTAAACCAGAAGTTTGGTGAAGGAACCTTTCAGGCCTAAACTCCAAAGGATTGTCCCAAAGTTGAGGGTCTCTATGTATTGCATACATATTCAGAAGGACTCTA
Organism: Ipomoea nil; assembly: GCF_001879475.1. Lineage (NCBI taxonomy): Eukaryota > Viridiplantae > Streptophyta > Magnoliopsida > Solanales > Convolvulaceae > Ipomoea > Ipomoea nil. Next base: position 272,378 of record NW_017619189.1, on the reverse strand, counting down.
GTGCCCTTAGGAATTGTGTATCCGCCAACTTGTGTAGTATGAGTTGGGCACCTAGGGACTAGAAGTGGTAATGCAGGGTATAAACGGAATGTCTCCTTCACAACTGCATCCGAATAGCTGAGCTTTGGTAGATGGACCTCTTCAACAATATTGTTTATTCCTACAATCTCATCTAATTCCTTTTGGACCTTTTTCATTATCTCTGGATTATCAAGTAATGTTGTCATAACCCACTCCACCATTGTGGATGTGGTGTCCGTCCCCCTATCACAATATCCTATATAAAAATAGTAAACTATAAGTTGAAAAAAAAAAGTAACAAAGTAATTAGCAGCTAGCATTGGTTCAAAAAAAAAAAAAAAACAGCTAGCATTAATAATGACTTTTAATTATAAAGTAAAATGACTTTTAATTCTAGACTACGTAAAATGGTATTATATGAATTAAATTTTATATTACTTGAAGTAATTTGTTTGATTTACTTGTAGCACTTTTAGTAGATTCAAACATTGCAACCAATTGAAGCATAAACAATACTACATATACCAAAAAAATTGACTTAATATTCAATTTAGTCACTGATTATAGTGATTTTTCTCGATTTAGTCTTAAATGTCTTTTTGTGCTTAATTGAGTACTCGACTTCGATGATTTTACCTAATTGAGTTCCCAGTAACTATAACTTGAAAATTTCTCCTCGATTAATGCACAATTTAATTTTTGACTGTAGTTATTTTGCAGAAATTAGTCCTTGACTATAGTAGTTAATACCTAGTTTAGTCATCAACTATATATGGTAATTTTTCTCGATTTAGTACTTTATTCTAACAGCTGATGACTCAATTAGGTAAAATCATCAAAGTCAATGACTGATTAAGCAGAAAATGACGTTTATGACTAAATTGAGAAAAACCACTATAGTCGATAACTAAATTTGTATTAACTCAAAAAAATTTATATAAATTAAAATTTTGTATCATTTATATGAGTTTATTTGATTAATAAATTTTGACAATTCCTCATGTAGTGAATATGGAAGTTAAAGACACTATTTGATACAAAAGTTTGATGGTGCAAACAATAATTCCCTTTTATAGATGATGTGTTTGTGACAATAAATTATTAGTGTGTCGAAAATGAATATTTTCAACTATTAGAAAGTCATTGGAAATGTCAAGCATCTTGTGCTTAGATGACATGTAGTGACCTTTCTCATATGGGAGGTCACGAGATTGAGCCTCAGTGGAGGCGGAATAGATACTATAGTGTAATGGAGTTAGTAGAAAAGTGATTGGATATTGGGTCAAGTGAGATTGTCTCATGAATCCTATGCTCAAATGTTATACTAATCATGAATGAATTTTTTGTTCCTTATAATTGAAAATGTAATACTTTTTCATTTTTTAGTAAAAGTATTATATTTTCCATCAAAACTATTACATTTTCCATAATAAGTAATGTTGGCAAGTGCTCCTTACTTATAAGAGAAAATATAATACTTTTGAGGATAAATGTAATACTTTTAAATCGAAATGTAAAAGTATTACATTTTTCCTTAAAAGTATTACATTTATCCTTATAAGTAACAAAAATTTTATTCCTAATTAGTATTACATTTGAGTATATATATGTATGACATTTGTGTATCACAATCATTCATGTTTATCAAATATATACGTGAATTGGTGAAATTCTCTCTCCCTGGTATCTAGGGTTTTTCATCTCTCTCCCTGGTTTCAAGGGTTTTCATTTTTTTCACCGCTTCCGGCAGCTTTTTTCACGTTTTTTCCCCGTTTTTGATCGTTTGCGTAAGGTGTGCTGCTTCGTTGTCGCTCTCTGGTCTGTTTACGGCTGTGAGTTATGGACGTTCAAGGCATAGCGCAGGGTTGTGTGGAGATCACGCTGGACGATGAGGAAACCGGCGTCCGGTTTGAAGAGGAGGCGGGTGCGGTGGAAGCCGAGGGTTTTGAGCAGCAGTATTGGCAGTTGGTAGGCCGTTTTCTGACCGATCGTAATGTTAAGTTTGATGTGATGAGGCAGGTTATGGCCTCCGTGTGGAGGCCATTGATGGGAATACAAGTAACCGAGGTGCAACCGAATCTATATCTCTTCACTTTTTATCATGATACGGACAGGGCTTATGTGTTGGAGAGAATGGCCCTTGGGCATTTGAGAATGCCACTCTGGTATGTCAGTCTTTGCGTCTTGGCGAGCATCCCACTCAGGTAACATTGAACACGATAGATTATTGGATACAGGTACACGACTTGCCAGTCGGATACTGAACAGATAAGGTTTTGGAGAAAGTGGGCGATTCCTTATGGCTTTTTGTCCGTTTGGATGAAAGGAATTTTGTAAGGCCGTGGACTAAATTTTACAGGGTCAAAGTCACGGTTGAAGTAACGGCACCGTTAAAAAGGCGTATGAAGATGATTTTGCGGGATAATACGTGGACATGGGTGAATTTTCGCTATGAACGTTTGCATATGTTCTGTTATTTTAGTGGAAAATTAGGGCATACGGATAAATTCTGTCTTGATGCACGTGTGTCCGGGCTGAAACCTGAACAATATCCATTTAGTGCAAGTTTGAAGGCGGGTGGCAACTCACCGGCAAAGGTGGTTGGGGAAAATTGGTTGCAAAAAGGGGAGCAAAGGCACCGAGAGTTAGGGCTTGGCGGTGGGGAAGGGGATACTGTTCGGGTTTCATGCACGCATGCAAACCGTACGGGGGGCGGGTCGGTTACACTGGAGGAGGGTCGCCATGGTGTGTCGGGGGTGGGGGGTGCTTCGGCCAGTTGGTGCAGGCCGGCCTCGGTGGCTTATAGGGGAAGCCTTCGGGGGGAGGGGGAAGAGGGAGTATGGGTGGATCCGAAAAGGAGAAGGGGTGAGGAGAGGGAGGTCACGGGAGGTGTGGTGGTGGAGGAGGGGGTGATGTTGGTTGATTCTGATTCTACTGTTTTGGCGGGACCTGTTGATCAGGCCCGCCCTTCCCAATGAGTATTCTAAGTTGGAACGGCCGTGGCTTGGGCAATCCACGGACAGTTCGAGAGATTGTGGACCTGGTGTCCAAAAGGAAGCCGGATTTTGTGTTTTTGATGGAGACGATGGTGGATAGGAGTCATGTGGAGAGGCTCGGTGTGAGGATTGGTTTTGAGAGTGGTTTTGGAGTGGATAGTCAGAGGTAGAAGGGTGGTATGGGTTTCTTATGTGCAAAAAATAATAGTGCTCCATTGCTCAAGTATTCACAAAATCATATTGATCTAGTGGTGTCTTTACCAAACCGTCACCATTGGAGGCTCACTTGTTATTATGGTTTTGCTCAAAGCACGAGGAGAAGGGAGTCGTGGGACTTTCTACGATCACTTAAGGATGTATCTGACCATCCTTGGGTGGTTATAGGGGGCTTCAACGATCTTCTTTATCAATCCGAGAAGAGGGGTGGACTGCCACATCCAGCTGGTTGTTTGGAAGGTTTTGGGGAAGTTCTTGTTGATTGTGGTTTGATGACTATTCCCATGATCGGGTACCTTTTCACCTGGGAACGGGGTAAGGGGACACTGGATTGGGTAGAGGAGCGGTTGGATAGGGTGGTAGGGGATATAGCTTGGAGGGATATTCATGATAAAGCCAGGCTATATAATATTCAGACACTGATGTCGGATCATACGGCCCTTTTTTTGGATATTTATGGCTCAGCTACAACACGGAGGCCGTGTAGTTTTCGCTTTGAAAATGTGTGGTTGGAGGATGAGGGGTGTAGGGGGGTGGTGGAGAATCAGTGGTCAAACACGCAGGGTATGGGGTTGCAGAAGAGGTTGTGGACGTGTGGCCAGGGTTTGAAGAAATGAGGAGGGGACCATTTTCATAAATTTGGTTCCAGGATTGATGCTATAAGGCGGGATATGAATGTATTGAGAGGCCGTATGGACCCGGATTCTTTGGGGCGGTTTAGACAGTTGGATGGGCAATTGTGTTCTATTCTGTCGCAGGAGGAGACTTTCTGGAAACAAAGGGCCAAGCAGCACTGGCTACAGGGTGCTGATCGGAATACAAAGTTCTTCCACCAATATGCCACACACCGGAAGAGGAAGAATTATGTTTTGAAGCTCAAGGATGGGAATGGGGTATGGAAGGAGGGGATCGCCTTGTTTCGCTGGTCATGGATTATTATTCACAGATCTTTCAGTCCAGTGGTGAGGCCGGAGTGTTTCACGTGGATACCCTCACATCACATGTCACACGAGAGCAGAACGATGATCTTCTTCGTCCGTTTGAGCCTGAGGAGGTGAAGCACACTTTGTTTTCCATGGGGAAGGATAAATCGCCAGGGCCTGATGGCATGAATCCGGGCTTCTACCAGGCTTTTTGGGATCTCGTTGGTAAGGATGTTACTGATTTTGTGCTTAATTGTTTATTTCAATCATCCTTCCCCCTAGAATTGAATGATGCGAATATTGTTTTAATACCTAAGAAGGCAGCCCCTGAGTTTGTTGTGGATCTCAGGCCTATTGCTTTGTGTAATGTGGGGTATAAAGTAATGGCCAAGATGATTGCTAATAGTATGAAACCGCTACTTGATAATATAATTTCCGAGTCACAGAGCGCTTTTCTGCCAGGCAGGCTTATCTCGGACAATATTCTAATTGCGTCTGAGGTTGGCCACTACCTACGAAGGAAACAGTTGGGGCAAGTAAGGTGGGCAGCACTCAAATTAGATATGGACAAAGCCTATGACCGGATGGAGTGGTCGTTTGTGGAGCGTATGTTGTTGGGGCTGGGGTTTGATGAGAAATGGATCGGACTAATTATGCTCTGTATACGGACAGTCAGGTACAGGGTGTTGGTGAATGGGAAGCCGAGCGAGGAAATAATCCCGTCTAGGGGTTTAAGGCAGGGAGATCCACTCTCTCCGTATCTGTTTATTATATGTGCAGAAGGCTTGTCTCTGTTGTTGCAGGATGCTGAGGCTAAAGGACGAATACATGGCTGCAGGGTGGCTCGTGGGGCACCACCCATTTCGCACCTCTTCTTTGCGGATGACAGTTTGCTCTTCTTTAAGGCAAACATGCAGGAAACTCTGGAGGTGAAACATTGTTTAGAGATTTATGAACAGTTTTCAGGGCAATCTGTTAATTTTCATAAATCCAATATCTCTTTTAGCCGTAATACCAGCTTGGGGGACAGGAACGCCATTGCTATGGGGCTAGGAGTTGAGCAAGCTGATGATTTTGGGAAGTATCTGGTCTCCCCTCGGTTATTGGTAGGAACAGGAAAGTTGTTTTTTCATATGTTGAGCAAATATTGAAGCAGAGGTTTGGTTCCTGGAATAAGAGGTTGCTTTCTATGGCAGGTAAAGAGGTACTACTGAAAAGTGTTGCACAGGCTATGCCCACCTACACTATGAGTATCTACCTGTTGCCTATGACATTATGTGCTTCGCTGGAGAGGTTGATGAACAGATACTGGTGGGGTAAAAGCAATGTAGTGGATGGTATTCACTGGATGGCCTGGGATAAGATGTGTGTACCGAAGAAGCATGGTGGCATGGGTTTTAAGAGGCTGCATGAGTTTAACTTGGCTCTACTAGGAAAGCAAGGGTGAAGAATGTTGACTAGCCTGGAGTCCTTAGTGGCCAGGATCTTTAAAGCAGGACATTTTCCTAATGCTACTTTTTATGAGGCCACTTTAGGTGGTAATCCAAGTTATGTTTGGAGAAGTATAATGGCCAGCCAGGATCTTGTTCGTAGTGGTTGCAGGCGAAGAATTGGCAATGGAAGAATGACTAAAGTTTGGGACCACCCCTGGTTGCCTGACTCCCAGGATCCGTTTGTACTTTCATATCAGACTGCGCAACATTCTGACCTGATGGTGGCAGATTTCATAAATTATGAGCACGGGAATTGGAATCAGGAATTAATATCACAAATATTTATTCCCAGGGATGTTAGTTTGATTTTACAGACCCCGGTGTGTGTGGATTTTAAAGATGATTGGTTCTGGATGGGTGATTTAAGGGGAGTTTATACGGTTAAAAACGATTATAGGCGGCTTGGGGAGATTTATGCCCCATGTGATGCAGTATGGAATAACATTTGGAAATTACAGGTACCCCCCAAATGGAGAATTTTTCTATGGAGAGCTATCACAAATGTTTTACCAACAATTACTAACCTGGTTAAAAGTAGAGTGGAGATCCCAAATGTTTGCCCTGCTTGTGGTGTGCTTGAAGATGATGTTATGCACATTTTATGCAATTGTGTTTATGCTAGACGTGTGTGGAATATTTCACAACTCCAAATCCCTAACTTTGGTGATCATGATTTTATGCAGTGGGTGGAGCTTTGGTTGGGGAACTCAGTGATGAGCATATTTTATACCTTAATTTAAATAAGTTTTATAGGTTAATTTTACTATTTATATTTTATCAATTTAGTTTATTTTGTTATATTAGGATTAGGTAACTTAGTTAGTTAGATTTAAGTATAATTAAACTTATATTAGTTATTATGTAAATAAGTTGAGTGGGTCCCATTAGGTGATTAATTGAAGTTAAGTCAGAATTGTTCTCTATCATGCGTATGTTTAATTTGTTTTCATTTTACAGGTTTACGTACGCAGCAGATCGCGGAGATTCGGAGAAGGCGCAACGCAAAGCTTCGAACAACGACTTTGTGCGATTCGTTCGCGGAAGATTTCTGGAGGAAATTAAATAAAGCTTTTTGAAGATGAATTTGAAGAGAAAGATGCGGTAAGAGCAGTACTTTTAGGGAAGATTGTTGATTTGGAACCCTATAAAAGGAGAGCTATTCTGATGTATTTTGGCAGATTGTTCCTTTCATATTCTTATATTTTAGAATAGTTTTCTCTATGTCTAGCTAGATTTTCTTAATCTGATTCAAGGATTTGAAGTTTGAGTTGTGAATTTAGGGAGGTTCTATTTCAATTAATTTGTTGGATTCATGTACTTCCTATGCTTTTAGAGTTAATTTTACAGGAAGATTAATAATGAATTAAATTGACAACTTACTTTGTTATTGTTTTCCTATTGCTATCTTATGAGTTTATGATCCGTAATTGTCGTAAACGATTAGACCGAGTAGCTTGTATTAATTATATTGCTGTGATTAGTACACAAAGGACAAGAAGACTAAGTTGCAGGTTGTAGCTATCTCAATCTATGATTTAGGCTTAGTTATTTTCCATTAAAGTGTAATGATGTTATTGGGTGAATATGGAACGCTATCGTCCCCAGTTCATTCAATAATAGTAGTTGGTTCGAATGCTTGGTTTGGATCAGTTAATTCAGGGAGATCAAAGGCTAGTTATGGCTATCCTAATTAGTCTTTGGCTAAGTACTTGAATCTAACTTTAATTTTTAAGAGCCGATGATCTGAGTCACATCTTTAAAATTCATTTCCCCTTGAATCAGAATTCAACATCTCTGAACTCGTTATTAATTATTGTTTATTTTATTTATTCTTGTCAAATCCTCCAATTTTCCCTACTTTGAGTCATTTTATTTTAATTAAAGAAACGAAATTCATTAGTTCTCTTGGGATTTGACCTGGTCTTGCCACTACTACAAATTAGTGGAGTGAGCCAGTATTAAATTTGTAGGGCTTCGACAACCCTGCCACTCAGCAACATCTGCTGGTTTTATAAAAGATCGGATTTGTGGAATACTTTACGAGATATGGAGGGCTCGAAACATGGCTGTTTGGGACCTTGCATTACCATCCCCGTTGCATCTTTGTGTCTCGTTTCATCACATCTGGGCTGTCTGGTCATCAACCACCGCCCACTCCCATACTACCGTGTCACCGCCGACTGCCACCTTGCCACAACCTGTGACCGAACACCCGGCGATGCAGCTGCCCCAAGACACAGTTGTATGCAGTACAGACGCTGGCTTCTATGGCTCACAGCACGCCCCGACCTTTAGCTTCTATATACGCAACTTGGACGACGTCTTTGTTGCAGCAGCTAATGGCCCCCTCTCTTGTCCGTATGACCCCCTCTTAGCCGAGGCTATGGCGATACGTGAGGCTCTATCGTGGCTGCAGGATCACAATTATCAAAACGTTCTTGTTTTATCGGACTGTGCAGTTCTCGTTGCTAGCTTTCGGGATGCTAGTTCCTATCGTTCGTATCTTGGCATTATTTTAGATTCCTGTTTACGTTTAGTTAATTCTTTTTCTGCTTGGTCTATCAAGTTTGTACGCAGAGGCACCAACTTGGTCGCTCATGCATTAGCTAAGCATGTAGGTGCGGTTCAGACACGTTCTGTCTGGAGGGAGTCTCTACCTCTGTTTATCCCTTCTGATTTAAGTTAATATATGAAGTTTTTGGTTTTCAAAAAAAAAAATGTATGACATTTGTGTGTATAAGTATTACATTTTCATATTGACCCGACTCGTCGCACAGTGAGACGGTCTCACACAAGTTTTTGCCTTGGAAATTAGCGTTAATAGTCATAAATTAAAGGTATATTCAATCAAGATTTTTATATACTTTTAAACATTTTTAACTACTTTAAAAGTTTGGTGGTATTCGATTTCGATTTTTAAAGACTCTTTACAAGTCAACCGGTATTCAATTAAATCAAATACCACTCAATTTTTTAATTTTTTTTTTTTTAAAAGCTTGATTGAATACCACTTAACTTTTAAAGACTCCCTAAACATTTGAATTGAATACCTTCAAACTTTTAAAGTTCATAAAAGTCTTTAAAAGTCTATGACAGTCCAGATTGAATACACCCCCTTAATTAAGATTTTTAAAAACTCATTAAAAGTATACCGGTACTGGATTCGGACTTTTATAGAGTCTTTGAAAGTCTACTAGTATTCAAAAACTTATTAACATCCAAATTTTATGGTAAGTTGCATAACTTATATATATATATATATATATATATATATATATATATATATATATATATATATATATATATATATATATATATATATATATATATACACACACACAAAAATGCGACCGCATGTTTTCTTAATCTATTAGATCTGGATACGTGTCGCACGCGGATTCATTCGCATATTCCCACCTGAGCACTTATTCGCACCTGAGTGCATCCCCCCTCTGATCTCTTTCTCTCTCTCTCTCTCTCTCTATATATATATATATATATATATATATATATATATATATATATATATATATATATATATATATATATATGTATGTATGTATGTTTGTATGTTTGTATGTATGTATGTATATATATTATATCTAAAAACATAATAAGTGTCAATACAAGTTATGTCCTTGATTTTTGTCCCTTTTTTATATGCTAATAAATGTATACATTGTGCTTTAATTGTTGTACATTCATTTGCATTGGACAAAATCACCCTTACACCGTTATAACACCGTTAGTTTTTAATATATCTACCAATCTTACCATACACCTACATCTATCATATCTTTTTCCTACTTTTAATTATCATTTTATTAAAATTATCATATAACAATTAATTTAATTATACATTATATTTTAATTAAATATTTATATGAATGTTAAATTATATATGTGTACCATATATATATATATATATATATATATATATATATATATATATATATATATATATATATATATGTATGTATGTATGTATGTATGTATGTATGTATGTATGTATGTATGTATGTATATTATTTGTGTATCCATACCAATATATCATTTATTTGAGTGTTAACTTAGTATTATTTGTAAATTATTATTATATAAAAGTATATTTTTTTTTTTTTTGTTTTGATCACTATATTATTCAAATATATGATAATTCAAAAGCATCATCAATTTAAGAAATTGCAAAACATAATTTTAACTAATTTTTTAAATTTTGTTACTTACAAATATTTTAATATTGGACATAAGTTTTCGCGCACCGCGCGTACAAAATGCTAGTAATATCTATATACGTCAAGGAATGAGAGAGGAATACAAAAATGTATGAACAATTAATTATTGAGACACTTATTGATTGAATGAACTGTAATTGATAAACTACCATACAAATTGACAATTGGCCCTGTTTGGTAAAATGACTGTTAGTTGATAGCGGTAAGTTGTTAGCTGATTGTGTTAATTAGAGTGTATAAATAGTTGATAACATTAGCTGATTGTAGAAAAGTGTTTGGTAAATTAGCTGTTAAAGCTAATTGAAAAAGTTGCTTGGAGTATCATTTTGAGTTTTAGCCTTTTGGAGTTACAAAAAGCTAATTAATCAAACATTTATATTGATATTTTAACTAAATCAAACAATTAATGGTGGTCAAATAAGCCAAAATTGACCTATAGACCAATTTTTTTACCAAACAGGGCCATTATATTTTTAAGAATATTTCTATTTAACTTTCTTAAAATAACTAACAATTAAACCCATGCATCATCGTACTAAAGTGACTAACCACTAATTGCGTTAATTAAAATAATAGTTAATTTCATTTTTGGTGCTAGATTTATTGGTGATAGTCTATTTTTACTTAATTTTTTATCAGAACATTAACCTTTTATCCTAGTATTATTGTGACATGACTATTTTTTGTCGTCCGTCAATAAAATCGTTAAAATGTCATTAAATAGAAAGATATTTCGATTATTTTTATACAAAGTGAGTTGACCATGCTATATTTTTATGTTTATTTAAAAAAAAATCTGTAATTGAAGACCAAAATGCCTTTGTATTTAAGGACGTTAAAACTATTTTGTTGATAGATGACCAAAAATGGTCATGCCACAATAATACTAGGACCAACTGTGAACGTTCTGATTAAAAAAAAAAAAAAAAAAAAAACTAAAAGTTGATTGTCGCCTATAAAGCTTAGACCAAAAATGAAATTAACTCTTAAAATAACTAATAATCACAAACTTTTTACTTGGTTTAATATATAACTAGTAATTCACCCGCGCGATGCACGGGAAAAAATTCTGTTATTATAAATATAAATAAAAAATAAAAAAAAACTAAAATATTTTAAATTGTTTAATATAATAATATTTTTGAGCTTCCATTGGTCTAGTATTTATTATTTTTATAGAATACAAAATTACAATTAAAATTAAAATTTTGTATGGTTAATATAATATCTAATTATGTGAATATTCAAATAAACTTATGGAGAGAATTTACATAATTACATAGATTTATTCTTAATTGTATTTTATCTATATTATAATTTTCACAATATGAATAATAACTAAGATAATTACGTTTGACCAGGACTATGTGGTCTAATGATACCCGGGTTAGACTTTCATTTGAAAGGTTGTAAGTTCGAGCCTCAGTGGAGGGGTTATTAGCTCTTTGTGGTACTACAATAAGATAATTACATTTGGAAAAGCAAATTTCAAATTTTGTATGAGTAAATTTAAACTCTAATTGAACACATTTTTTATATGATTATATAATATATAGCTATTTTATTTTTCAAAAGTACATTTTTTTATATGATTATATAATATATAGCTATTTTATTTTTCAAATGTTGTGCTTCTTTTTTTTTTTTTTTAATAATAAAGTATGTTGTGGCATTAATTGTAACATTAATTACTTCCCAAACCATATAGCTTTATAATAATAATAATAATAATAATAATAATAATAATAATAATAATAATAATAATATTATTATTATTATTATTATTATTATTATTATTATTATTATTATTATTATTATTATTATTATTATTATTATTATTATTATAACAAAATTGCTCACAAAGTTTTTGTTTTACTATTTGGTTAGGCGTGAAGCATAATTGAGTCGTGTATAACGATTTTGATGACCATAGAATTTATTTGGGAGAGCTTATGGTAGAGTAATGGGTCAAGCAATTGACCCGAACCGCCAACAAATACATGACCCGGTTACAACTAAAAGAGCAACGGGCAGAAGTGCAACGGGCAGGATTATTACTGCGGATCATTTACTGCGCCCATTGAAGAAGAGAAATAAAGGCTTAGACTCCCCATTATTCTTCCAAAAGCTAAGGTTGAACCCCAACTCTAAGGGCCCCCACTACACTCCGACCCGAAAGAGCATTTGGGAGGGTAGTTTCCCCATTATGATATAACTGTTAGGGGACTTAGTATAAGTAATAGCTCTCCTAGCTTAGCAAGACACGCTGAATTCTGTACTAAAAACTATAGCAATACACTTATCTTTACTAACACATAATAATAATAATATTATCCGGTAACATATTTACCGTAAGCTTATTTAGGAGCTTATAACTTATTTTAAGATATTAATAAGTTATAAACTCTGTTTGGTAATGTTCCCAAAATAAACTCGTAGCTTAAAATAACACCTTACTTTGGAACGCTACATACGTTTCAAAATAAACTAGAAGCTTCCTAACTTCTTTTTTTCATCTTTGTCCTTATTATTTTAAAGAAATGGCATTCTTTACACTTCGTAATTAAAATCCTTTTCTGTTCTCCATTATCCGCAACTTTCAGTGCCATTGTTATTATACAAATAATAGTAACTAATATTATATTCTTCATTTACTTAACATGTTAAATTATACGAATTACATGAATCTATTTATAAATTAATATGAATACAATAAATGTTTTCACATTTGGAGGGAAAAATTTTGGAAATTACATGAATCTATTTATAAATTAATATGAATACAATTAATGTTTTCACATTTGGAGGGAAAATTTTTGGGACAATTATTTTGCTTTAATATATATAGAGATAGAGATACAGATAGAGATAGTATTATTATTATTATTATTATTATTATTATTATTATTATTATTATTATTATTATTATTATAAATAGTAATAGTAATTATTGTAATAATAATAGGATGGTTCCGTGTTTGTGTGTTATTATTAAGGCTGATTTTACGTTTTGTATTAATGATTGATTTAATTTAAATAATTTAATTACAATTATTGAGTTTAATTTAGGATGATTTAATTTAGTTAAGAATAATTATTTGTAATAATAAATATATAGGCTGATTTAAATTAAATAATTTAATTAGGGTTGATCTAATTTAATTAAGATGATTTAATTATATATATATATATATATATATATATATATATATATATATATATATATATATATATATATATATATATATATATATATATATATATATATAGAGAGAGAGAGAGAGAGAGAGGGGGGGGGGGTGATTTATTTTAAAAATTTAATTTAATTTAAATACTATACTATAATAATAATAATAATAATAATAATAATAATAATAATAATAATAATAATAATAATAATAATAATAATAATAACAATAATAGTAATAATAATAATAATAATAATAATAATAATAACAAACATTATATTCTTCTTTTACTCAACATGTTAAATTACATTAATTTATTTATAAATTGGCTAATTTGTTATTATAGTATAGTATTATAGTATTATATTATTATTATTATTATTATTATTATTATTATTATTATTATTATTATAAATAGTAATTATATCTTTATTATTAGTATAGTAAATTACATGAATTACATGAATCTATTTATAAATTAATATGAATACAGTAAATGTTTTCACATTTGAAGGGAAAATTTTTGGAACAATTATTTTATTTTAATATATATAGAGATAGAGATATTGTTGTGTTTTAAGTTATCACCTCTATAGTGACTATACGGGTTGGACTTAGAATTAGTTCCACAAAATTAAAAAAACCTAAGTATTTAAAAAAAATAATAATAATAACTTAATTATGCAGACAAACCATTTTGTCTCTGCAAAGATTACAAAGATATCTTTATCCATCCGCACCCACGTGTTGCTAAACTATGCATGGATCTCTTTTAGGGATGGCAACGGGGCGGGGCGGGGCGGGGGCGGGGGCGGGGTGGGGAGTCTACTCCCCGTCCCCGTCCCCATCCCCGGCGGGAAATTGAAAATATTCTTCATTCCCATCCCTACGGGGAATTAGCCGGGGACGGGGATTCCCCATTCCCCGTCAACTCCAAGTCATAATGTTAAATTTTTAATTTTTGTTAATAAAAAATTTAAAATCTAAGTCTTAGTTTCAAAACTAAAATACTAACTCTACAAATAAATAAATAAATAAAATACTAACAATATACTATTTATATTTATATATGCAATGAAGTATATACAGTAGCAATACTGCAACTTATATAAACAGTAACAACATTAACTATATATATATATATTCATTACATATATAAATATATATAGTATTCTGTTAGTATTATATATATATATATATATATATATATATATATATATATATATATATATATATATATATATATATATATATATATATATATATATATATATATATATATATATATTATTCGGGGTCGGGGCGGGGCTGGGAGGGGTATCCCCGTTCCCGTCCCCTACGGGGAATTACACATATTCCCCGTCCTCGTCCCCGATCCCCAAAAATTTTTCCCATCCCCGTCTCTTTCCGGGGGGGGGGGGGGGGGGTCGGAGATTCTCGTCGGGAACGGGGCACATTGTCATCCCTAATCTCTTTATGTGTATTTTGTTTTCAAGGCTTTTCATAAAAAATCTGGAAATGATAACTCAAAAGAAAAAGGAAAATACTACATGTACTCTCATTTCTTACTCCCAACTTTTATTCCCTCTCACAAATTGTTGATGTAGACATATTTCTTAGAACTTACATGATGAAAATAACCAATCTTTATTTGTTATGTCATGGAATATAAGTGATGGAGTAGAATTTAAAAGTACATGTAGTAGAACTCAAGTAGAATTTTCGAAGAACAAGCATCTATATAAAGGATATAAACACTACACTCCAACACCTCACAAAAAGTTTAGTTTTCAACACTAGAGAGATGGAAGCCTTATTAGCCCTTTTCACGTTCTCATCACTACTGCTTCTTTCAGCCTTGTGGCTTTATGCAAAGTCCTCTATAAGCAAGAAAGCCCCGCCGCCGCCATTGCCACCGGGGCCGCGCGGCTTACCCGTCGTGGGATACTTGCCTTTTCTCCGCCCCAATTTACACCACCACTTCACAGACCTCGCCCAAAAGTACGGCCCCATCTTCAAGGTCCAACTTGGGAGGCGCCTTGTCGTGGTAGTCAACTCACCCTCCATTGCCAAAGAGGTGGTTCGCGACCACGACGCTATTTTCGCTAACCGCGACCGGCCCATAGCAGCGGTAGTCGGCACGTATGGCGGCCGCGATATCGCCTTCTCCCCAAACGGCACCTACTGGCGCGGCATCCGCAAGGTGTTTGTGCGGGAGATGCTGAGCAGCGACAACCTCCGAGCGTGCTACGGGCACCGGAGAGAAGAGGTTAGAAAGGCCGTTAGAAGTGTGAAATCGAGGATAGGTGAGCCCGTCAACATTAGGGTGTTGGCTTCTTCGACGGAAATGAATGTTGTAACGAGTATGATTATGGGAAGTACGTTGGGATCTGATGAAGCAAAGGTTGATCAAATTGCAGCAGAGTTTAGGGAGATAATGGGGAAGCTTACTGCCTTGTTAGGTGAGCCTAATATCTCTGATTTGTTCCCCTGGCTTGCTAGATTGGATTTGCAGGGAGTACGAGCAAGGACGGAGGGTATCGTGAAGGTTGTGGACAATATTTTTGATCCCATCATTAAGGAAGGTGAAAGAATAGTTTCTGAGAAATCTGGTAGCACAACCAAGGATGACGAAAAAAAGGATTTTCTGCAGATCCTCTTAGAGCTGAAGAATGGTGATGACAACACTGGGATATCATTGGATTTCCAGGCAATCAAGGCCATGTTGCTGGTATATATGTTTTCCTCGTTTCATTGTCGAACCAAATAAATCTTGTTATCTTTACGTTTTGTCATTGCTATGTTTTTTTTTTTTTTTTTTTTTTAGTTCTTCTCAACAAATGCTATTCCAATTTTAAAAGTCATTACTATTACATTTGCTTACTTTTTAACTCCTGTTTTTAAACTATATATATAGGATATTGTGATAGGCGGGACTGACACTACAGCAACAATGGTGGAATGGGTTATGACAGCATTACTTTGTAATCCAGAAATAATGGAAAAGGTCCAAAAAGAATTAGAGGAAATTGTTGGAATGACAAGTATTGTTGAAGAGGTCCATCTACCAAAGCTCAAATATTTGGATGCTGTTGTAAAGGAGACATTTCGTTTATACCCAGCAGTGCCACTTCTAATCCCCAGGTGTTCAAGTCAAACTACACAAGTGGGTGGATATACAATCCCTAAGGATACAAAGGTCTTTGTAAACATGTATGCAATACAAAGAGACCCTAAACTCTGGGACAATCCTTCTCAGTTCAACCCTGAGAGGTTCCTTAACCAAACCTTTGGTTTAGACTATACTGGCAATGATTATAGGTTTTTGCCATTTGGATCGGGAAGGAGAATTTGTGCTGCAATTCCCTTGGCGGAGAAAATGCTAATTTATATTTTGGGTTCTCTATTGCACTCCTTTGATTGGCATCTTCCTGCAGGTGAAAAGATGGACTTATCCGATGGATTTGGGCTTGTCATCAAGAAAAATACTCCTCTGGTTGTTGTTCCAACACCGAGGTTATCTAATTCCGAGCTTTATCAATAATTTCACAGAAATATGTCCTTTTGTAAATGGCATATAGGTGCGCAAAAGTGTCATCATCATTATGTGTGTAATAAAAATGACGCCGTCTATCTATACTTTACCAGAATAAAAAATAAAAGATTTATAAGCAACAATTCATATATAGCAAATGAATGTTTGTTGAAATGTCTTGTTGCTTATTGTACTTGTCATCCTTTATTTATAAGCTCAGCTAGTTATCAAATCTTTAATACTTCAAATATCTTGTTGTTCTAAAGTTGTTAGTGTTTCAAACTTCTATTGTCTCAATACTCTTGTTGTTTAGTAACTCTTCATTGATTAAAGATTAATCCATATGCACTTGAGCTTTTGTTGCGAGAAATTGTCCCTATTTTCCTTAGTCTTAGGTGATTAAACTCAAGCGGTATTAAACACCCCTAACTATCAAACAACATAAAACAAGCGTTCATATTTAATTCGATAGTCGCATTAAAACAAAGAAAATTCAACAAAGCTAAATAACAATAACACGAGTAGTTATGTTTAATTTAGATTAATATTCTTCCTACGATTAAATTAACACTAAAGCCGTGATAAAATTAATCATAGTTGATACTTAGAAAAGAAAATCAATTACAAGAATCACTTCCTAATCTATAGCTATAAATTAAATTGAATCAAATAATTAAACCAATAGGTCTCTAGCAATCAAATGAAACAATTAATCAAAACAAATAAAAGCACAGGAGAATATCAATTACTCAAATGAATATAAATTCAACATTAAGAATTAATTAAATCTCGCAGTACAAATGGATCCAAGGTTCATGTAATCTTGACCAAGTTAAACGATTTAGCCTCACAGGGCCCCATGAACAAGAAAACTTATCACTCTACAAATATAAAATAAAGAAGATAGTCTGATGCCTCCAACAAGAACAATTCACTACTATTTATACACTTCTAATCTCAACCAAAATCTCTTAAACTAAGGAGAACAATTAATCTGAAAAATTAATTTGCACCTCTCAAAATAGCCCCAAATAGCTGAAATTATCTCTAAATCGGGAAGCCAGAAATTTGACACACCCGTGCTGCGACCGTGTCGACATTCTAGTGTGTGACACATCTGTGACCCGGGTGTGTCACGGTACCTACGGTCGCTATGACGCGGGTGTGTCACCGCCGTGTCATGATCGTGTCCCAATTCCAATAAGGGACACAACTGCGACACACTCCCGACACACCCATGTCGCCGAACCAAGCCCTCCCCTGGCCAATTATGCTCTAGATCCACCTCCAATTGATCCTCCCAGGCCTGGACGTCCTCAATGCACTCATCCAATGACCCTAAGGCACATGACTCATGATTCCGCATATAACAAAGCTTTAATTGCCCTAAATGGAGGATCACGATAGATGAAGCATTTAATGCACTGTTGCACATGTAACAAAGCTTTAATTGCCCTAAAGCTTTGTACAACAGCACTTGGAAGCCGGTTCCACATAAACGAGATATGAATTTGATTGGATGCAAATGGGTTTACTGAATCAAAAGAAGAGCAGATGGTAGAATTGAACGATACAAAATCAAACTTATTGCATGCCATAATATACTATAATAGTAGTTGCACTTTTTATATTTTGTATGTATAAAGAATGCAATGGCTTAATTGTTGGTCCTAGATAAATTGAAGTCTAGAAGAAGATTGAATATGTTTTAGAATTTAGAATGCTTTAAAAAAAATAGAAGAAAGAAGAAGAAATTGGTTAGTTCTTCAATTAATGACCAATCAACGCACTACAATGGGAAAGAACACAATTACACACTAATGTAGTAATGTCATTTAGTATGCATACATAGATGATGGAAATTGGCACCCCATTATGCTATATTTAATTACATAAAGACATATTTCTATAAGATTATTGGTAAAGCTCGAATTTAGATAACCTCTGTGCTGGCACAACAATCAAGGGAACATTTTTCTTAGTGACTATCCCAAATTTATCAGATAGGTCAAGATTTTCACCTTTAGGAAGATGCCAGTCAAAGGATTGCAACAGTGAACTCAAAATATAAATAAGCATTTTCTCCGCCAAGGGAATGCCGGCACAAATTCTCCTTCCAGATCCAAATGGCAAAAACCTATGATCATTGCCTGTATAATCTAAACCAGAAGTTTGGTTAAGGAACCTTTCAGGCCTAAACTCCATAGGATTGTCCCAAATTTGAGGGTCTCTATGTATTGCATACATATTCAGAAGGACCCTAGTGCCCTTAGGAATTGTGTATCCGCCAACTTGTGTAGTATGAGTTGGGCACCTGGGGACTAGATGTGGTAATGCAGGGTATAAACGGAATGTCTCCTTCACAACTGCATCCAAATAGCTGAGCTTTGGTAGATGGACCTCTTCAACAATATTGTTTATTCCTACAATCTCATCTAATTCCTTTTGAACCTTTTTCATTATCTCTAAATTATCAAGTAATGTTGTCATAACCCACTCCACCATTGTGGCTGTGGTGTCCGTCCCCCCTATCACAATATCCTATATAAAAATAGTAAACTATAAGTTGAAAAAGCAAGTAACAAAGTAATAAGCAGCTAGCATTAATAATGACTTTTAATTCTAGACTACGTAAAATGGTATTATATGCATTAAATTTTATATTACTTGAAGTAATTTGTTTGATTTACTTGTAGCACTTTTAGTAGATTCAAACATTGCAACCAATTGAAGCATAAACAATACTACATATACCAAAAAAAAATTGACTTAATATTCAATTTAGTCCTCGATTATAGTCGTGAATGTATAAGGAGAGAATTCAATGTTTATTGAAGAGAATTACAGCAACTATATATACTAAGAGTACACCATAAAAGTAGGAAACTAACTGAGACTAAGCTGAAGAATAGTGTAACCACTCCTGAATAACCTCTCAGCTCAATACTCCCCCTCAAGCGGAAGGGGGACAAGAGACCACGCCCAGCTTGAATCGTAACTCATTGAATCGAGTAGACGAAAGTGGTTTGGTGAAGATGTCTGCCCACTGATCATGCGTTGACACGAAATTGACTTTAAGGGCACCAGAAGTGACTTTATCCCGGACAAAGTGATAATCGACTTCAACATGCTTTGTGCGCGTGTGGAACACTGGATTAGAGCACATATAGGTAGCTCCTAGGTTGTCACACCAGAGTACCGGTACGGTAGGCGGGAGTAGACCGAGCTCACGAAGGAGAGACTGTACCCAGGTGACTTCAGCAGCGACATCGGCTAACGCTTTGTATTCAGCCTCGGTGGAAGACCGAGCCACCGTTTGTTGTTTGCGAGACCCCCACGACAGTAAATTCGGACCTAGGAACACCGCATAGCCACCTGTGGACTTCCGGTCTATAGGGCAACCAGCCTAGTCCGAGTCTGAAAAGGCATGTAGGACCAGAGCCGCCATGGGTGTGAGACGAAGACCAAGGTGTATGGTACCCCGCACATAGCGGAGAACACGTTTGAGAGCGACCCAATGAGATTGCATAGGTTGATGCATGAATTGGCACAACCGACTCACCGCAAAGGACAAGCCCGGGCGAGTGATGAGCAAGTACATGAGCGAGCCAACTAGGGATGTCAATGCGAGTCGGCCCGCCCCACCGCGGGCTTTTGCGGACCGACCCGCGAAGTCCGCGGGCTTGGAACTATACAACCCAAGCCCGCCCCATGCGGGCTTGCGGGTCTCGCGGGCTGGCCCGCAGGCCATCACTTAAATTAAAAAAAAAACATTAAATAGTATATAAACATGTTAAAACCGCTTCAAATATGACACTATTTATTGGTCAAAGCTAGGGTTCAACAGCACACTCTATTTCTCTCTCGGCTTCAGATTTTCCCTCTATAGTTCCCGTCTGTGTATAATACATATATAAATATGTATGTTTGCTGGACTTAGAGGCGATTTAGTAATTCATAAATATGTATGAATTGATGATTTAGTTTTATTAATTGTTTGATAGAGTTGGAGGCGGGAGAACTGAAGAACTACGTACTCTAGGAATTATTGAATTAAGAATTGGCGAAGGATTATTGAATTATTAGATTTCTCCCCTTCTGCGTGCTCTTACATAGTCAGATCTACACACTGCCTAAGAATTAAGATAATTATATATATATGATTTAAAAAAAGATATTATATATATATATATATATATATATATATATATATATATATATATATATATATATATATATATATATTATTTATTTATTTATTTATTTATTTTTTAAATATGGCTTGGTCGGCGGGCTGGCCCGCAACCCGCGCGGGTTTGCCCGCGCAAGCTCTGGCCCTCCGCGGGCCATGCCCGTTAGGCCCGCATTTTCGCGAGCCTAATTTCTTGAGGCCCTAACCCGCCCCATCGCGGGACGAATGCAGGCTAACCCGCGGGTTCGACCCACTTTGACACCCCTAGAGCCAACAAGTTAACGATAAGCGGTAGGATCATCTAGGGCAATGTCCGAGTCTGGATCGACCTCTGACGTGACAGCCACCGGCATGGTCAAGGGCTTGCAAGACTCCATTCCTGCCTTGCGTAACAACTCAGTGACGTAGCGTTGTTGTGACAATATTAGGCCTCCTGAAGCGTCAACAGCCTCTATGCCCAAAAAATAATGAGGCCTGCCAAGGTCTCTAATGCGAAATACAGTGGCTAGCTTTGAAAGAAAACCCTCTACCATACCACGACTATTTCCCAACACGAGAATGTCGTCTACATAAACTAATAAGTAAACCCTTACATCACCAGAATCATAAATAAACAAAGAAATACATGTCTTGGAGGTCTGGAACCCAATTTGAACCAGAAACTCGTGTAGCCGGGTGAACCAGGCGCGTGGGGCCTGCTTGGACCATATAGAGAGCGCTCAAGCTTGCAGACATGATTCGGGAAAGCCGGATTCACATACCCCGGAGGCTGCTGCATATAAATGTCTTCACTCACACGCCCATTTAGAAAAGCGTTGTGAACGTCAAGTTGTCGCATGGTCCACCTGTTTGAGATTGCAAAAGATAGGAGTAAGCGAACGGTTATCGGTTTGACAACCAGGCTATACGTCTCAAGATAGTCTTTACCTGGAACTTGGTTGAACCCCTTTTCAACCAACTGAGCTTTATAACGCTCAATGGACCCGTCAGACTTCCTCTTGACCCGGAATACCCACTTTCACCCGATCACGTTCATGTCACGTTGGGGCTGTACAAGACGCCAAGTTTGATTGTGGATTAGAGCAGTAAACTCTACATCCATAGCATTGCGCTAATGTGTGGGTTTAACTGCTTGGTTGTGACACGTAGGCTCGTTGTCATCTAGAGAGGCTATCAGTGCCCTTGGTGGCCGGCATTGTGCCCCGGTGGTGGTACGCAACTGCATGACATGGGTCCGAATAGTGGGGCGCTGACCCCGCCGCCAGCCTGTCGTCGTAGTAGAGGTGGACGGCTGGTACGAAGAAGTGGCAGCTGCCGCAGTCGACGATGAAGTGGGAGCGACATTGCAGTGAGCAGGCTGGTCTTGACATGGCGACGACCGCGGTTCTGGTGAGGCTGGTGGTACGGGACACGCCGGAGATGGATGTCGGAGTTGAGTGCATGCCCATGGTAAATGTGACTAAGATGGCACAGCAGTAGATTCAGGCAGCATCGAAAATGGAAAAACAGCTTCATTGAACCTTACATGCCGTGCAATGTATATGCACCCGGTTGATCTATCCAGACACATGTATCCACTAAAGGAATCCAGGTAACCAAGAAAAACACAGGAAACAGATCGGTAGTCCATTTTGTGAGAGTTGTAAGGACGTAGACAGGGAAAACATTCACACCCAAACACACGTAGCATTGTGTAGTTAGGTGGTTTATTAAACAAACAGAAATATGGGATATTATTCCCAGAGACTGACGACGGCAAGTGGTTTATCAGATGGACCGCAGACTCAAACGCGTATGACCAATATTTCTTTCGGACCTGATCATGAGCTAATAAAGATAACCCGGTTTCTACCACATGACGATGCCGCCGCTCCACATGACCATTTTGTTTGTGTGTGTGGGGGCAGGTTTGTCTATGCATAATCCCGGCAGCGACGAAAACCGCGTGTAGTTTACGGTATTCGCCCCCCATGTAAGTTTGTACACATTTAATTGAGGTAGAAAACTGTTTTTCAACTAAAACTCGAAACGATTGAAATATGGAATAAACATCCGTTTTGAGTTTCATAGGATAAATCCACATGAACCGTGAATAATTATCGACGAACAATACAAAGTATTTGTGACCGTCAACTGACAGGACACGAGACGGGCCCCACATGTCTATAAAAATTAACTCTAAGACAGACTGACTTGAGTTTTCTACTCGTGCCAATGGGAAGCGCACAGACTTACCCATCTGGCAGGCAGTACACAAATTATTTATAGAATTTATGGACCCTACTACCGGACAACTCGATATAACCTGACGCAGAACACGACTATGCGGGTGACCAAGACGCTCATGCCATACTTTCAGGGAGGTTTTAGCAGAGACAAACGCAACTGTAGCAGACATACGGAGTGGATATATCCCGTCTTGACAAGGACCTCTACGAAGAACCTGGTGTGTGGTACGGTCCTTCACAACGAAATAAGACGAGTGCAATTCAAAATAGACACCATTATCATGAGTGAATTTTTGTACAGATAATAGTGACGCACGAAGTTTAGGAACATGTAAGATTTTATTTAGGAACAGTGACCAGGACTGTGAATTTAAAGACATAGAACCCGTGTTTCGTATTGACAGACTTGAGCCATCCCCAACTCAAAGCGTGTCACCACCTTAGTATTGTTCAACTTCATTCAACGCATCAAGAGGTAGCATGCGCATTGGCGCCGGTGTCTGGGAACCAAACATTGGAGAAGGGTGCAATATTGTGGTCATCTTGGACAGCAACATGCGCCTGTGGGGGTGCGGGAAGATAACCACCAGACTGCGACGAATTTTGACGGTGACCGGAGTTGTCTCTGAATCTTTTGTAACAAGTGAGGGCAGTGTGCCCAGTGATGTCAGAAATCTGACACCGAATTCCACCGCGCCCACGCTGACCATGCCCCCGCTGGCCTCTATGTGTACGACCTCGTCTGCGTCCTGTAGGAGTCTGCTAGCTGTTGATGTGCCATCATCACAGTTGGGGTAGGCGATGGCACAGGAGAAGCTTCATCTGGAAATAGATAGTTATGCGTCGACAATAAATCAGCTACCTCCAAAATGGTCAAAGGTGCACTCTTGGTGGTGAGGGACGCAACAAGATACCTGTACTCCGGGCGCAATCCTCTGAAAACGTGAAGATTCTGTTCGTCCAGACCTATGGGACGGCCTGCTTGTGGGAGCTGCTCAACGATGATCTGGGCTCTGCCAAGGTATGCCGCCGGCGTTGAATCCCCTTGGTGAAGGCCATGGAGTTGCGTTAGCAGACTCAAAGAATGGGAACGGGAGGCAGATCCTAACGCGGTCTCCACCGCGACCCAAACTGAGCAAGAAGTCTGATGGCCAATGGCCAGATACAACACCTATTCTGCTAAGGACGAAATCAACATGCTGAGTATCAACTGGTCTTGCTGCATCCAAATCGTGTAAAGAGGATTCGGTGTTGGACCAGTCGAAGACGACCCTGCGGCGGCGGCTAGGAATTCTGACGGACAAGCAGTAGTGCCGTCGACATAGCCGTAGAGGTTTTGGCCGCGTAGAAAAGGAATCAGCTGCGCTCTCCAAAATAGGTAGTTCGTAGCAGTCAGCTTGATAGACACATAGTGATGTGCCTGTTGAAGCATGTTGTGGTGACGGGAATCAGTTTGAGGTATAACGACGGTGGAGGAGTCAGTGACCGGAGTTGGAGTGGGGTTTGCTTGTTCGGCCATAGGATCGAGGTTTTGGCTAATACCACGTGAATGTATAAGGAGAGAATTCAATGTTTATTGAAGAGAATTACAACAACTATATATACTAAGAGTACACCATGAAAGTAGGAAACTAACTGAGACTAAGCTGAAGAATAGTGTAGCCACTCCTGAATAACCTCTCAGCTCAATAATAATGATTTTTCTCGATTTAGTCTTAAATGTCTTTTTATGTTTAATTGGGTACTCGACTTCGATGGTTTTACCTAATTGAGTTCTATGTAACTATAACTTGATAATTTCCCTCGATTAATGCACAATTTAGTTTTCCACTGTAGTTATTTTGAAAAAATTAGTCCTTGACTATAGTAATTAATACTTAATTTAGTCATCATCTATATATGGTGATTTTTCTCGTTTTAGTACTTTATTCTAATAGCTGGTGACTCAATTAGGTCAAATCATCAAAGTCAATGACTGAATTAAGCACAAAATGACGTTTATGACTAAATTAAAAAAAAAATCATTATAGTCGATAACTAAATTTGTATTAACTCAAAAAAATTTATATAAAATTTTGTATCATTTATATGAGTTTATTTGATTAATAAATTTTGACAATTCCTCATGTAGCGAATATGGAAGTTAAAGACACTATTTGATACAAAAGTTTGATGGTGCAAACAATAATTCCCTTTTATAGATGATGTGTTTGTGACAATAAATTATTAGTGTGTCGAAAATGAATATTTTCAACTATTAGAAAGTCATTGGAAATGCCAAGCACCATGTGCTTAGATGGCATATAGTTTGCTCTCCCATATGGGAGGTTATAAGATTGAGTTTCAGTGGATGCGAGATAGAACAGATACTATACTCTAATAGAGTCAATAGCATTCAAAACCAAAAAAAAAAAAAGAGTCATTGGAAATTGGGTGTCACTTCTGTGAGACCATCTCATGGATCCTACACTTATACGCTCAAATGTTATACTAATCAGGAATAAATTTTTTGTTCCTTATAATTGAAAATGTAATACTTTTTAAGTTTTTAGTAAAAGTATTATATTTTCCATCAAAACTATTACATTTTCCATCCATCTCATGGATCCTACACTTATATGCTCAAATGTTATACTAATCAGGAATAAATTTTTTGTTCCTTATAATTGAAAATGTAATACTTTTTAAGTTTTTAGTAAAAGTATTATATTTTTCATCAAAACTATTACATTTTCCATAATAAGTAATGTTGGCAAGTGCTCCTTACTTATAAGAGAAAATATAATACTTCGGATGATAAATGTAATTCTTTTAAATTGAAATGTTAAAGTATTACATTTTTCCTTAAAAGTATTATATTTACCCTTATAAGTAACAACAATTTTATTTCTAATTAGTATTACATTTGAGTATATATATGTATGACATTTGTGTGTATAAGTATTACATTTTCATCTTGACCCGACCCATCACACGGTGAGACGGTCTCACACAAATTTTTGCCTTGAAAATTAGCGTTCATAGTCATAAATTAAGGGTATATTCAATCAAGATTTTTATAAACTTTCAAAGATTTTTAACGACTTTAAAAGTTTGGTAGTATTCGATTTTGATTTTTAAAGGCTCTTTAAAAGTCAATCGGTATTCAATTAAATCGAATACCACTCGATTTTTAACCATTTTTTAAAAAGCTTGATTGAATACCGCCTAACTTTTAAAGACTCCCTAAATGTTTTAGTTGAATACCTTCAAACTTTTAAAGTTTATAAAAGTCTTTAAAAGCCTATGAAAGTCCAAATTAAATACACCCCCTTCAGATTTTTAAAAACTCAATAAAAGTATATCGATACTGGATTCAGACTTTTATAGAGTCTTTGAAAGTTAACTAGTTTTCAAAAACTTATTAACAACCAAATTTTATGGTAAGTTGCATATAACTTTTATATATATATATATATATATATATATATATATATATATATATATATATATATATTTACTTTTATATTTTATCTTTTTATTTTTACACATATTTATATAAAAAAAATTATATTTGAAATTTGTGTTGCGAACTTCAACAAAATTTTGCAATTGTTGGTCGCAACAATTTTTATTTTGAAATACTCAAGATTATTTTTTCAAAATATATATTAAGCCTAGTTGACCTCTTAAGAAATAAAACATTTTCAAAAAAAAACAAAAAACAAAAAACAAAAAATATGTGTTCACGTAATAAATGATTAAAAAGAAAAAAGTGTAATTGAAAGTCAGCGAGCTGAGTTTTGAACAGACATACCAGCAACATTGCCTTGATTGCTTGGAAATCCAATGATTTCCCAGCGTCATCACGCTCCTTCAGCTCTAAAAGGATCTGCAGAAAATCCTTCTTTTCATCACCCTTGGCCACACTCCCACATTTCTCAGAAACTATCCTTACACCTTCCTTAATAATGGGTTCCAAAATATTGTCCACAGCATTTCTCATAACCTCCATCTTTGCATGTATCCCCTGCAAATCGAATCTAGCAAGCCAGGGGAAGAAATCAGAGATATTAGGCTCGCCCAGCGTGCACACATACTTCCCCATTAACTCCCTAAACACTCATCCAATCTCTTCATTCTTTGCTTCATCACACCCCAACGTACTTCCCCAAATCATTCTCGCCACAACATTTAGTTCAGTCGAAGTAGCCAACTCCCCAATGTTGACAGGCTCACCAATCCTCGACTTCACACTTCTAATGGCCTTCCTAACCTCTTCTCTCCGGTGCTCGTAGCACGCCCGAAGGTTGGCGCTGCTGAGCATCTCCCGTACAAACACCTTGCGGATGTCGCGCCAGTAGGTGCGGGGCGATATCACGGCCGCCATATGTGCCGACTATCGCTGCTATGGGCGAGTCGCGGTTAGAGAAAACAGCGTCGTGATCGCGAACCACCTGTTTTGCAATGGAGGGTGAGTTGACTACCACAACAAGGCGACTCCCAAGTTGGAGCTTAAAGATGGGGCCGTACTTTTGGGCTAGTTCTGTGAAGTGGTGGTGTAAATTGGGGTGGAGAAAAGGCAAGTATCCCACCACGGGTAAGCCGAGCGGCCCCGGTGGCAATGGCGGGGCTTTCGTGCTTATAGACTTTTTTGCTTAAACCCACAGAACTGCTGAAAGGAGGAGCAGTACTGAGAACGTGAATAGAGATAAGGTTTCCATCTATCTCTGTGCTCAAAATTAAAGTTTCTGTGTGGTGTTGGAACGTTCGTTTATCCTTGCAAGAGTCTTAAATAGATAGATGCTTTCTCTTCGGAAATACTAAAGAAGGGATACAGAAAGAGACAGCAGATGGCCGATTGAGTGAATGGTTATCTTTGGGAGAAGAGTGAATGGTTATCAGATGGGATAGAGATCTCTTTGTGTTCATACTCAAGATATATATATATTTTTTCTGCATTAAGCATTCTTTCATTTCTTTGTATGGCCATAGATTTTTGGTTCATAGATTTTATTTTATTCTTTCAATTTTAGATAAATTAAATATAATATATCAGGTTTTCAAAATATATATATATATATATATATATATACACGTCAAGGAAGGAGAGAGGAATACAAAAATCTATGAACAATTAATTGAGACACTCATTGATTGAATGAACTCTAATTGATAAACTACAATACAAATTGACATTCTATTTATTGGAACATTTCTATTTAACTTTCTTAAAATAACTAACAATAAAACCCATGCATCATCATACTAATATAAAGTGACTAACCACTAATTGCATTAATTAAAATAATAGTTAATTCCATTTTTGATACTAAATTTATTGAGTTAATACCCCAAATTGTATTCGACTATAGTGATTTTTCTCAATTTCGTCCTAAACGACTTTGGCAATTTAATGTAGTCCTAGAGTTTTGTGTTTTTACTCAATTTAGTCCCAGACTTTTGTATTTTTTCTCAATTTAGTCCTCCATTTATTATTCCATCTATTTGGTGTTACATAAATAGACAATTCAGTAATTTCAATACTGGCATCTCTTTACTCATAAACATGTGAAGTGCGAAATTCTTTTTTTTTTTTTTTGTACGAATGACTCCTATAATCACTCCTAAACTTGCGAATATAAAATTTGATTCGCAGGTCTGGGAGTAATTCTGGGTGTAATTCATACAAGAAAGAGAGATTTCGCACTTCGCAAGTTGAAAGTAAAGAGAGGTCAATATTGAGATTACTGAATTGTCCATTTATTTAACACCAATTTGACGGAATAACAAACGGAGGACTAAATTGAGCGAAACACAAAAGTCTGGACTATATTAGGTCACCAAAGTCGTTTAGGACGAAATTGAGAAAAACCACTATAGTCGAGGACTATTTTGGGTATTAACTCTAAATTTATTAGTTTCAGTTCACTTTAAGTCTTTTTTTTTTTTAGGAAATTTCAATTTTGGTCATATGACTATAGGGATCTTGTTAATTTTAGTCCTTGACTTTCAAAAGTGTTAATTTAGTACCTTAACTATGCAATTTTTGTCAATTTTGGTCACTCCGGCCAAATTGCGCGGAAAAATTTTAATAATTAAAATAATAAGGATATTTTGATCGTTTCACGTCTCTTTTCTTCTTCTCCGGCGAGTCCATCCCTTTCTCTCCCGTTTCCGGCGTTCTTTCTCCCTGTAAACCCTATCTTTAATATCATCAAGCCACTTTCCCCATCATCTTAGTTCATTTCATTCGTCGGAAACGGGAGAGGAAGGGATGGACTCGCCTGGGAAGAAGAAAAGAGACGTGAAATGATCAAAATACCCTCACTATTTTAACAATTAAAATTTTCTGGCGAAATTTGGCCGGTAATTTGGTCGGAGTGATCAAAACTGACAAAAATTAATAATTAAGGTACTAAATTGACACTTTTAAAAGTCATGGACTGAAATTAACAAAACCCCTATAGTAATAGGATCAAAATTGAAATTTCCTATTTAAAAAAAAAAAAATCAAAACATCAACATTTGGACCTAGTATTATTGTCACATGACTATTTTTGGTCTTCCGTCAATAAAATCGTAAAATTTCATTAAATAGAAAGACATTATGATCATTCTTATACAATGTGAGTTGATCATGCTATAGTTTTATGTTTATTTTTTTGAAAAAAAAACTGTAATTAAAGATCGAAATACCTTTGTATTTAAGGGTGTTAAAATTGTTTTGTTGATAGATGACCAAAAATAATCATGGCATAATAATACTAAGACCAAATGTGGGCGTTCTGATTAAAAAAAAAAAAAAGATTGTGGTCTATAAAGCTTAGACCAAAAATAAAATTAACTCTTAAAATAACTAATAATCACAAAATTTTTACTTGGTTTAATAGTAATAATAATAATAATAATAATAATAATAATAATAATAATAATAATAATAATAATAATAATAATAATAATAATAATAATAATAATAATAATAATAATAATAATAATAATATTATTATTATTATTATTATTATTATTATTATTATTATTATTATTATTATTATTATTATTATTATTATTATTGTTATTGTTATTGTTATTGTTATTGTTATTGTTATTGTTATTGTTATTGTTATTGTTATTATAACAAAATTGCTCACAAAGTTTTCGTTTTATTATTTGGTCAGGCGTGAAGCATAATTGAGTCGTGTATAACGATTTTGATGACCATAGGTACGAGTCTGTTTGGCAGAACTTATTTAGGAGCTTATAGTTTATTTTAAGCTATACTAATAAGTTATATATTCTATTTGGGGTCTGTTTGGCAAACCTAGCTGCAAAGCTATAAGCTAGGAGCTGAAAGCTGAAGAGGAGCTGAAAGTTGAAAATCTATAAGATAGGAGCTGAAAGCTGAAGAGCTGTTAAGCTAGCTATTATGATTGAAAGTGTTTGGTAAAATTAACTTTTTGATAAGCTGATAAATGTAAAAAAACTAATAAGGACATCTCCATAAAATTTAAATTAATTTGTTTACATATTAAAATTTAACATTTTGTCTTTAAAAAAATTAACATTTTGAAATAAAACTATTAGCATAATCATGATCTAGCATCTCATAATGATGAAGTAGCAATATTGTTGCGAATCTCATTCATCTAATGAAGTAGCAATATGCAACGTTTCCTTCGTGATGATGATCTTGGATTTCTTGGCAACAACGTCAAAGTGAGGGTCAGATACTGACCACGGGTGAACCCCTCCTTTTTTTCAATAATAATAAAAATAGTAATAATAATAATAATAATAATAATAATAATAATAATAATAATAATAATAATAATAATAATAATAATAATAATAATAATAATAATAATAATAATAATAATAATAATAATAATAATAATATTTGCGGTGAAAGTTGCGGATAAAGGAGAAGAAAATGGTTTTAATTGTGAAGGTCATTACTTTAAAATAATAAGGATAAAGATGGAAAAAAAAGTTAGGAATTGAAGCTAGTAGCTTATTTTGAACTAGTAGCGTTTCAAAATAAGCTCTTATTTTAAGCTAGGTGCTTATTTTGTAAACATTACCAAACAGAGCTTATAGCTTATTAGTAGCTTAAAATAAGCTATAAGCTCCTAAATAAGCTTTGACAAACAGAGCCCGGTAATGTTTTCAAAATAAGCTCGTAGCTTAAAATAACAGTTTATTTTGGATTGTTACCTCAAAATAAACTAGTAGCTTCCTAACTTTTTTTTCATCTTTATCTTTATTCATTTAATTAATTATAATGACATTTTTTTAACCTTCGCAATTAATTTTTTTTCTTCTCCTTTATCTACAAATTTCACCGCAATTGTTATTATTATTATTATTATTATTATTATTATTATTATTATTATTATTATTATTATTATTATTATTATTATTATTATTATTATTATTATTATTATTATTATTATGAGATAAAGGAGATTCGCAATAATATTGCTACTTCATTATGGGATGCTAGATCATGATTAATTATGCTAATAATTTTATTTCAAAATGTTAATTTTTTAAAGACAAAATGTTAAATTTTAATATGTAAACAAACTAATTTAAATTTTATGAAGATGTCCCTTTTTGTCTTTTTACATTTATCAGCTTATCAAAAAGCTAATTTTACCAAACATTTTAATTTCTAGCCTAACAACTAGCTTAATAGCTCTTCAGTTTTCAGCTCCTAGCTTATAACTTTTCAGCCAGCTCCTTTTAAGTTTTCAGCTACATTTTTAGCTAGGTTTGCCAAACATAGCCGTAGGCTGGACAACCCAATTCCCCACGATATTTTCTAATTTAATTGGACCAAAAATATGTCCCAAAAAGATTTTCTAATTTAATTGATTAAGGGATGGAAACGAAATACCTTTCACCTCACGAGAATACCTTTAGTCCTCAAATCCTCAAATGACACTGATGAATTTTGTTATAATCTTAATAATCTGATGACAGAATCTTCAATAAGCTAGAGTTAGATTTAGTTTTCTTTGAATCAAGAACGAGTCTACGAAATCAAATCTAAGGATGAAGAAAGAAGAGTGATTCAAGTCCATGAATCAACACTAATTGAGTCTATAATATGCAAGAGATTTCTTTCACAAGTGTAAAGAAAACTAAGGAATTTTGATTTCATGCATATTTACTATTTTTGCCATTTTAATTCTAATTATTATATAATATTTATTTTATTTTAGTGTATTATATGTATCATCTTTAATTAATTAATTAATTTTATATATATATATATATATATATATATATATATATATATATATATATATATATATATATATATATATATATATATATATAGGGTTGCATTCAAATACAAACCACCGTAAAATACAAATCCCCCTTAAAATACAAACTTGAGCTCGTGCACACATTAACATACTTACATGTACACAGGCGCACTGTCTTATATATATATATATATATATATATATATATATATATATATATATATATATATATATATATATATATATATATATATATATATACACACACACACACACATACACACACACGATCACCAAAGCCGGTTTGTAAGAGTGTTTTAAGGACACGCTGAAAATTCCTCCCTCCCGCGCCCTGACAATTCCAAAACAAATAAATCATTAAACACATGAACGAAGAAGAAAACAAACGCCAAGGAGAACAATCTAGCAAAGCTAAAAAAAATAACGCAGAAAACCAATCAGATCTCGCCCTCTCCACCACCGACGGCGGGTTCCCCAGGCAGCTCTTCCATTTCCATAACGGCATCCCCATCTTCGTCCATGTCGCTTGGTTCATCAGAGTGGTGTTCCCCAAGACTCTCCAGATCAAGAACTGGACTTCCATCCCCTGATTGGTTCGAGCTCACCGTTATGGTTCTCATTTGGTCTCCCCATGTGAGCCTCTTTGTAACACCCTACTTTTTCTAAATCTTAATTACAATTCTAAACCGTAATTAACATAAACTAAGCAGCGGATAAACAACTTAATACGTAAACTAGTGGGAATGTCACCGCCACAACCACCACTCCATGGTGATTGCACAGGCTAAGGATAGAAGTAGAAATAAAGATAAAATAACTAACATCCATAAAACTTAATCGAAAGTCATAAGGGGGAAAAAACACCCAGATGTCTATCATCCAACAAAACAACATAAGTCTACAATCCATCAAATAAACATCATAATAAAAATAAAGAGCTTAGACTACTAGATCTACTAAGCTAGTCTAACTCGATCATCTCTCATACGTTGGGCCCACCTGAAAGGGGTTTTGCAAAACAACAAGTAGACAAGTAGGAAAACACCCGTTAGCACGAAGCTAAGTATAACCACACTCAACCCTGTAAAGTACTACAATATATACTTTGGAAAAACATTTGTTCACAAACTCAATCAAACAATCTTAACACTTAGACAACTTTAGATACATCACCGACTTTCTATATGCTCGCAACCTATAATATCAACAGGCATGCTTCAAATATAAATAACTCATCAACATAAATATACCAACACATATTTCTCATAACAAATCTCATCATAACTAACTCATGCTATCAGTCAAATTGATACTAACAACCAATACGAAATTGTCTTCATGCTATCAAGTTCTCATCATGCAAACTAGATATGTAAGACATCAAAATGCAACTAAAGCAATCATGCTCGATAAACAATCTCGGTTAATCATTCTCATATGCAATCTAGTGCAATACTATACTCAAATGCAAACTCGTTCAAACATTCTCATTATACAATCTCGTGCAAACATTCTCATTATGCAATCTCGTGCAATACTATACTCAAATGCAATAATATGCTATAGGATAAGTATACTTATACACTCGTTTGTAAATAGAATACTTTTCTGTGGAGGTTTCTTGCTTGCTTTCTTTCTCTGGAGTTTCTTGACTCGATTTCTTTCTTGCTCAAACTTTCTCATACTTTCTCGTTTCTCTTCTTGTGCGAGGCAGGTACTCCGCCGCAGCGAAGCCTTAGCGTACGGTGCAATCTTGTGCATTCGCCACATTCGTAACTACGGAACCTCTAACTCGTGGGGAGGTAGGTCTTCACGAATCGTGAATGGACCTAACCGGCTCGACAATCTAGCTGGCCACATATTCAACTCGCCCACAAAACCAATTTCGTGGTTCCAATACTCATACTCTGTAGAATCAAGTATCGTACTTTTAGTGTGCACACCCCTTAACCAAGATTCCAAGCTCGGCGGGAAGTCTCTAACCTCGTATCATGGGAATATGCCGTGTTACATATACTTGAACCGCAATGTCCATTTTTTTCTTCCCGAGAACACGTAGTCCAAACGGATCCTCCAAAATAAGGTTTTCCTCACCATAGATATATATAGATATATCACTCATGCATATCGTATATGCAACATTTAACTTATGCAAAAAGAAATGCACATACTTCTCAACTCATTCTCAAAAATAAGATAAGGATGCTCTACGTGGAATATGAGATTTTTGGAAAATAATACTTGGGCTCACGTTGGCCACTTATGCACTTTTAAAACATGGACTACATGGAATGTCAAAGACTATATAACATGCTTCAAATCCGTGTATATAAATCATAAAATTCTCAAGAATACAATATCATGCTCGACTTGCAACATATCAAATTCTATATATTTCTATCATCAAAATATACTCCAAATTCCATTGATCAAACATCACATTCTAGTCATGCTTTTCTAATAAATCATGTTCTCAGAATGATCATGCTTTTCTATTCATTTCTCAACAACATCAGGAAAACAAAACAAGGCAAATCTCATTTACAGTGAACTCAACAAATAGTACTGTGAAGCAAAATCATCACCAAATCCATCATAACATGCCCATTTCTAATCCAAATTCAACGAAATGAAGGCCAAAACGTGTGTCGAGACGGCCCCGAAGTACCGAGCAACAAGGGCCCGTGACACCTGGCCCGAAACGACACGTAGCTGAGCCACAAGGGCCCGGCCACTGCACAGAATACTCTCAGGGACCAAGGGGCGGGGCTTCTCATGGCCCGCCCTTCTCAAGCCGCCACAAGCCGGGCCTAGGCAACGGCCCTCTCCTAGGGTCGTGCCTTAGGCCCGGTTGGCCACGGCTCTAGCCAACGGCCATCCTGATGGGCCGTTAGCTAGGGCCACTGCATTATTCTAGTGCACACTATGTGTGCACCAGATGGATTATTTCCTCTGCAATTCAAACCCAAGCAATTCCAAAATATCCAAAACATTATCAACACATCAAGGACAAGTAATAGATCATTTCCAAGCTCAAACACAATAAAAAATCAACCATTTCTAATCATTTCTACTCAAAAGACTAGGCTTCACGGAGCCAAAGATTAAAGAGGGAGTCCATGGCGTTATACCTTTGTAGACTTCTTCTTCTTGCTTGGATTCCCCCTCTTAGTACCAAGTATTTTATTAATACCATGAAAAAAATATATATAATTAATAAAGTCAATCATATTAACTACTTGAGTGATTTGTTGACAAAGAGAGTATTCAAATCACACAACAAATTGAAGTCAGAACTATCTCGTAATGTCCTTGTTTGACAATCAGCAGTTAGCGGTTAGCGTTAGCGGATTTGACCAGCGAATTATATCAACGGTTGGTAAAAAGATATTTGAAAAAATTAGCTGTTTAGATTAACATGTAAAATGACGACCTAAAGGTATACATATAATAATAATAATAATAATAATAATAATAATAATAATAATAATAATAATAATAATAATAATAATAATAATAATAATAATAATAATAATAATAATAATAATAATAATAATTGTTTAAAAATATATATATATAATTAAGTCAATCATATTAACTACTTGGGGGATTTATTGACAAAAAGAGTATTCAAATCACACAACAAATTGAAGTGGAAAACTACCTCGCAATGTCCTTGTTTGGTAATTAGCAGTTAGCTCTTCAATATTATTATATATTTAATATTTTATGCCCTAATTTTTATTTGCTCTCCCTTACGTCCCGTATTTGGTTTCAACCATATCTCTACATTTATTTTATTGACAATTATAATCAATCTTGACTATATTATCTTACATTTGTAAACTTAGAATTACCTATTTAAATACGCAAATTCAACATTCAATTATCTATGCATTAACAATTCTAATTTAATCTTGCCTTGATATACTTTAAAGTACTTATTTAAATAAAATAATATTGGACATTATCTCAATCGCGCAATGCGCGTAAAAAACTAGTATATATCTACTATACTAATAAGAGCCCAAGAGAGTTAGGCCTATAATGGGTAGAAAAAATGGTGGTCAAATTTTTTAATCAAATGAATGACTCAGATTGATCAGATTTTAATTTTTCCTTGAGATTTCCTAATTTATCCTTAATGAATATGATTATCCGTTAACTTTTCCGTTAAATATTATCTTTTCCGTTAGTTCATTATTAACTTACTCATTGATTTTAATAAGAAAGGTCTTAGGTTCGAACCTCATCCCAATCAAATTAAAGTTGGCATAATTAGTACTCTATTTTACTCTTATTAAATTAATTAATAATTTAGTAGCTACAAAAAAATAGTAATAATAATACATATGCATTTCTTTAATTTAGAATTATGGGTGTACAATGTCTTTATTCAAAAAAAAATTATTCATTATCAATAAATTTAATAAGAGAAATAATTTCATTAGTTATATTGTCTTTATTTTTCTCCAATGTAAAAATTCTTTACATTCAAATTAATCAATTAATTATATTCACTACATTGTCTATTATTTTTTTTGTGCACTATTTTTTTAATTCAAAGTTATAATACAAAATAATGTTATATATTTATTTACCAAGTACTTTATTAATACCATGAAAAAATTAAAAATTAAAAAAACATAATTAATAAAGCCAGTCATATTAACTACTTGAGGGATTTGTTGACAAAAAGAGATTTCAAATCACACAACAAATTGAAGTGAGAACTACATAAGGAATAATTTTATACTTTAAATTCCAATTGTTGAACTCTGTTTTCACAAATCAGAGAACTATATGTTCATAATTGATAACTATATAGTTTAGAAATTATGAATTTACAGTACAGATATTATGAATCTACTGTATAGAAATTATGAATCTACTGTATTTAAATTATGAATCTATGGTTTAAAAATTTTGAATCTAAAGTATAGAAATTATAGATCTACAATATAGAAATTATGAATTTACAGTACAGAAATTATGGATATGGAACCGTGCCCACCTTGCAAGGTGGGCACGTGCTCACAACATAACGCTTCTACTACCGGAATCTCCTCAAACAATATTGGTATATATTTAATATTTTATGCTTTAATTTTATTTGCTCTCCCTTATATCCCGTATTTGATTTCAACCATACCCATACAATTATTTTACTGACAATTATAATCAATCTTGACTATATTATCTTGCGTTTGTAAACTTAGAATTACCAATTTAAATACCCAAATTCAACATTCAGTTAGCATGAACAATTTCAATATAATATTGTCTTGATATACTTTAAAATACTTATTTAAGAAAAACATTGGGTATTATCCCAATCGCGCAATTCGCGTAAAAAACTAGTATATATATAAAGGTCTTAGCTTTCAAGTCTATAAATATTAAATTGTTGGCCTAGTCTTATAATATATGATATATATTATTGTTCCTTATCTTCTTAAGGCCCACTTTAAATCCTTTATATTATGAGATAGCCCATACACTTATAACTGGCAAATTATGGTCCACACAATGTTATGTGAACCATAACAAAAAGTACATTTTTAATATACCAAATGAACAATATTTTTGTACTGAATGTACATTATACAATATAATGTACACTTAGAACAAAAATAATGTACATCCCTTGAATACAATGTACATTATTTTTGTACTGAATGTACATTATTTTACAGTAGACCAAATATGGTCCACACAATAATGATTGTTTATAACTCATATATCATTCTTATAATACAATGTATATACACTATTATATATGTCTTCATTTTCCTAGCAAGACTAAACCTAAAATACTCCTCCCTTCTCTCTTCTCTTTCATGCCACTCTACACCATTTTCCCTACCAAAACTATTCTTTATTTCATACTCAAGAAATCAAGTCAAGAAAGCAACTTTATAATATTTTGAGCTAAGGAGTGGTAGGATTTTAGCTTCTACACTTTTTCCATTCTTCATATCTCTAAATCTTTATCTTATTTGCATGTTGGGTTTTGAAGGTTTAAAGAGGATCAAGTGGATGATGACATGCTAGGATGATCTAGAAGAGCTTTGGGTGTTGTGCTAGCTAAAAAGGTAACCCTATGCCCATGAAAACTATTTTAAACTCCATTATATGTATTCTTGTTGTTCTTGATGATATTCAGCATAATCTTGTGTTTATGCTTGTTTGAGAGCTTGTATCTTAGGTGAAAACTTGTGTTTAATGTGTCATTTCTTCTATTCCAAGTCATATGTGGCCGAGCAAAGTTGACGGCTAAACCTCTCTCACGCTCACACACATCTAACATACGAACCATCACCTCCGCGATAGTCGGAATGGCCTATGTTGCCGGCGGGGGAGGAATTTCCATCGGCACCTCATTAGGCAATGCGACAGTACATGCAATACGTGCTGCCGGCCTCTCATCGGAATTGTGGCAGCTTAATTGTTTTCGAAGATCCCCGACGGAAGCACGATTGGAGGCAGCTCGAGCTTCGGCGCTGACAACGACGGTGACAGTGGTGTTGACTACGACGACAGCGTTTCCAGAACGTCTATTGCATCTAGGCATGCCATTCGCAAAGTTTAGAGACATGACCTTTTGTATCGATCTCCATAGACGGCGCCAATGTTGGTTTTACAGCTTAGGGTAGGTGGACGGCGGGCCAACACTACCTTAAAAACGTTAAGAAAAAGTTGAAAGAGAAATTTGACAGAGTAATTGTGCTTGCATTAACCTCAGAACCCATTACAATGCAGTCATATCATAGACCGCGATAAACGGCGCAGTTTCTTTAAGTAAAGAAACGGCCCGTCGTTATAGTTAACGGAGTCCGCTTGTTTGGTGTATTAAATACCAACTGACACTACAGTATATCTAAACCGACACTGCAGTTATATCAAAATGATACTGTAGTTATAGTGAAATGAAACTGCAGTGTATATAAAATGAAACTGAATAACATTTCACATATTTGAGTGTATATTGTACAATGAAGCTGTAATTATATCAAAATGATCATGTAGTTGTGTTTTAATGAAACTATAGTGTATATAAAATAAAATTAAATAACATTTTCACATATTTGAGTCTATAAATATCGAATGAAACTATAGTTATATCGAAATGAAATTGTAATTGTGTTGAACTGAAACTGCAGTGTGTACAAAATGACACTGAAGAACAGGGTTACTTTTTGCAAAAGGGTGCAAAACAGCGAAAAACAAACACTGTTTATTTTCATTTAAAAAAAAAAAAAGACATGCGGTGCATGATTGATCATGCACCGTGGTGCATGATATAATTTGCCATTACATTGTGACCCCGTGGGGTATTTATACAAGATTATAGGCCTTGAAAAAGGAAAGGAAAAAGAAATTAACGAAATTGAATTTACGAAAGTTTCCCATCAACTAGATAAGTTTCCTAATATTAAAAAAGGAAATTCCCACGCCAAAGTTGGAAAGAATCTCCGCCAAATTTTCTTCCACTGTCCTTGAGCGCGGCACCTAGTCGGGACCCCTCCGAATACCTAGTCTGGTTGCTCAACCGGGCCGACTGGCGAGCTAAACAAGTGGCGGGCCGGAGCTAGGCTACCGAGGCCTTCCCAATCCTTTAAGTAATCAGGTCGCAATCTCCTGACCGCCTAGGGTCACACCTGACTGGGTACCCTACTAGGGTTATCCATCACATACATACATAGATGATGGCACTTGGCACCCCATTATGCTATTTTCATAAAGGCATATTTCTATAAGATTATTGATAAAGCTCGGATTTAGATAACCTTATTGCTGGCACAACAATCAAGGGAACATTTTTCTTAGTGACTATTCCAAATTTATCAGATAGGTCAAGATTTTCACCTTTAGGAAGATGCCAGTCAAAGGAGTGCAACAGTGAACTCAAAATATAAATAAGCATTTTCTCTGCCAAGGAAATGCCGGCACAAATTCTCCTTCCAGATCCAAATGGCAAAAACCTATGATCATTGCCTGTATAATCTACACCAGAAGTTTGGTTAAGGAACCTTTCAGGCCTAAACTCCATAGGATTGTCCCAAAGTTGAGGGTCTCTATGTATTGCATACATATTCAGAAAGACTCTAGTGCCCTTAGGAATTGTGTATCCGCCAACTTGTGTAGTATGAGTTGGGCACCTGGGGACTAGAAATGGTAATGCTGGGAATAAACGGAATGTCTCCTTCACAACTGCATCCAAATAGCTGAGCTTTGGTAGATGGACCTCTTCAACAATATTGTTTATTCCTACAATCTCCTCTAATTCCTTCTGGACCTTTTTCATTATCTCTGGATTATCAAGTAATATTGTCATAACCCACTCCACCATTGTGACTGTGGTGTCCGTCCCCCCTATCACAATATCCCATATACATAGTAAACTATACAAGTTAAAAAAAGAAGTATCAAAGTAATAAGCAGCTAGCTGTAATAATGACTTTTAATTCTAAAGTAAAATGACTTTTAAATTTTATTTACTTGAAGTAATTTGTTTGATTTACTTGAAGCACTTTTAGTATATTCAAACATACCAGTAACAATGCCTTGATTGCTTGGAAATCCAATGATCTCCCAGCGTCATCACGCTCCTTCAGCTCTAAAAGGATCTGCAGAAAATCCTTCTTTTCGTCACCCTTAGCCACACTCCCAGATTTCTCAGAAACTGTCCTTACACCTTCCTTAATGATGGGTTCCAAAATATTGTCCACAGAATTCCTCATAACCTCCATCTTTGCCCGTATCCCCTGCAAATCGAATCTAGCAAGCCAGGGGAAGAAATCAGAGATATTAGGCTCGCCCAGCATACCCACAAACTCCCCCATTAACTCCCTAAACTCTCCTCCAATTTCTTCATTCTTTGCTTCATCAGATCCCAACGTACTTCCCCAAATCATTCTCGTCACAACATTTATTACAGTCGAAGAAGCCAATTCCCCAATGTTGACAGGTTCACCTATCTTCGATTTCACACTTTTAATGGCCTTTCTAACCTCTTCTCTCCGGTGCTCGTAGCACGCTCGGAGGTTGGCGCTGCTCAGCATCTCCCGTACAAACACCTTGCGGATGTCGCGCCAGTAGGTGCCGTTTGGGGACCAGAGAATATCGCGGCCGCCATACGTGCCGACTATCGCTGCTATGGGCGGGTCGCGGTTAGCGAAAACAGCGTCGTGATCGCGAACCACCTC
The DNA here is from genome assembly GCF_001879475.1 of Ipomoea nil. Classification (NCBI taxonomy): domain Eukaryota; kingdom Viridiplantae; phylum Streptophyta; class Magnoliopsida; order Solanales; family Convolvulaceae; genus Ipomoea; species Ipomoea nil. The sequence goes on along the minus strand of NW_017619189.1, from coordinate 230,867 downwards.
TTTGGCAATGGAGGGTGAGTTGACTACCACAACAAGACGCCTCCCAAGTTGGAGCTTGAAGATGGGGCCGTACTTTTGGGCGAGTTCTGTGAAGTGGTGGTGTAAATTGGGGCGGAGAAAAGGCAAGTATCCCACCACGGGTAAGCCGAGCGGCCCCGGTGGCAATGGCGGGGCTTTCGTGCTTATAGACTTTTTTGCATAAACCCACAGTACTGCTGAAAGGAGCAGCACTGAGAACGTGAATAGAGCTAAGGTTTCCATCTATCTCTGTGCTCAAAATTAAAGTTTCTGTGTGGTGTTGGAACGTTCGTTTATCCTTGCAAGAGTCTTAAATAGATAGATGCTTTCTCTATGGAAAGACTAAAGAAGGGATACAAAAAGAGATAGCAGATGGCCGATTGAGTGAATGGTTATCTTTGGGAGAAGAGTGAATGGTTATCAGATGGGATAGAGATCTCTTTGTGTTCATACTCAAGATATATATATATATATATATATATATATATATATATATATATATATATATATATTCTGCATTAAGCTTTCTTTCATTTCTTTGTATGGCCATAGATTTTTGATTCATAGATTTTATTTTATTTTTTCAATTTTAGATAAATTAAATATAATATATCTGGTTTTCAATATATATATATATATATATATATATATATATATATATATATATATATATATATATAGACACACACACACGTCAAGGAAGTAGAGAGGAATACAAAAATCTATGAACAATTAATTGAGACACTCATTGATTGAATGAACTCTAATTGATAAACTACAATACAAATTGACATTCTATTTATTGGAATATTTCTATTTAACTTTCTTAAAATAACAAACAATAAAACCCATGCATCATCCTACTAATATAAAGTGACTAACCACTAATTGCATTAATTAAAAAAATAGTTAATTGTTATAGTTTGGTGGTATCCATGAAACAGAAAGAGCAGAAAGATCAAGAATGAATCAACTCCAGAATAACCCCCATTCTCATTAAGCATTGAATCAAACATATATACATCACAAGGATAACAGTTACAATATAATGATATCATAAATGAAGAAAATCATGGGTTTGTGGGAGATAATGGCCATAAAACAATAATATTTATAATACTCCCCCTTGGACATTATTCGTCTACAATCTTGCTTTCATACAAACTTGATAGGAAAACCCTGTGGGAAAAACCTAGACAAGAAAATAGTATAATATAAAATATATCCATGCCTCATTAAAAACTTCACTAGGAAAACCACGTGGGAAAAAACCTTATTGAAGAAAAGAGTACATGATATATGTAAAAACATATATTGTATTGATCGCCTCATTAAAAACCTTAACTTAAGAAAACCCTGTGGGAGAAAGTTAGTTAAGGGAAAAAGAGTACAACCATAAGCCTTCAGGGTGCAAACTGCATAATCTTCTAGATTTTGGGGTTTGTCCATTTAAGCAATTATTTTGCAACTTTTCCCCATTGTCATTACTATATCATACTCATGCCTCGTTAAAAACCACACTAGAAAACTCAATGGGAGAAAACTAGTGAGGAAAATAGTACATGATATTTATGTATTTATGTGTTTCAAATAGTGTTCTTTTATGACTTAATCTTCAGGATTTTACGTTCAATCATCCGGATTGATTCGAGTAAATGTACTTCCCCTCTCCCCCTGAAGATAACAATCTTCAAGTTCTACATGTATTTCAAAATTTGAAGAGATTGATTGGACAAATCTTCTGGATTGTCACTAGAGTAGTGTACAATAATCTTGTAGCTCTTCTAGAGCTTATATAACATTTGTGCAACACAAGTGTTATTTTCCTCATTTTAAACATTTAGGGAAATTAATTGTATAACCAGTTTAGACTTGGCATTGCAGGGATCAAACAAAACAGCCAGTACCCAAGTAGCCTATTAAAATCGTATCGTGGTTTCTTACATATATGTCATGTCTTTGTATCTCAAAGATACCGGAGGATATGTTAATCATTATTCAAGTACTTCATTTGTAGGGGGAGCACTAGATTTTGCTAGCAATTTCATCGCAAATATCATGCCTGTTGCGATTATAGAACTTCTTGTTCTAAAATGGTGCTCCAACGATAATGAAGTAAGGGACTTCGAGTTCAAAAGGTTCCTTATCTGCTTCAAGAGATTATTAGGCAACCTTTAGTTTGATAAAAACATGACACTTATGCATATAGACATGTGGAAAAAAACAGTTTTAGATGTAGGCTGACTGGTGTATAAAAAAAATCTTCAAAGAAAAACTCGATCTTCAAGTCGAGATAATACTTATAGCTGTCACAAGCTTTTTATTTCAAAAGTCTCAGTCTTTAAACATGAACTGACATTTTCAAGCTCTTTATATATTTCATTGATGTTTACAACATCAATCTTGACTGAGATAATAAATAATAAATAAGTTCATTATCAACCCTAGGGGTGAGCAAAATATCGGTTAACCGTCCAATAACCGATAACCGATAACCGAACCGACCGAAAAAATTGGTTATCGGTCGGTTTCGATTATTTCTATAAAAAAAATTTCGGTTTTTCGGTGTTTCGGTTATTTTATAGTTTTGGTGTGTCGGTGACCGATAACCGAATTATATATATAATGTATAATTAGTGTTTCAATAATTCAATCTGCCCATGTCTAATAGCTAAATGGCCCATGGCCCATGTCCACCCAAATATCTAATATAATAATCTATTAGCCCAATTAATAGAAAACATAAACCCTTAATTCTCTAAACACTGAATACAGTCAATACACGATCTGCGATTCTGCCTTTGCTTCTCCATTCCACAGCCACAGACGGACAGACCACAAACGACGCACAACGGTTCTCCATCGTCTCCGATTCTCCGGTCTCTCACCACCTTCCTCCGCTGCGCCTCTCGCCCTTCGCCCAGACTGCCCTCTGCCCCTCACGCTCTCTGCCTTGGCGCCCTCCGCTATACTCCGATCTCTCACCGCCTTCAGTCCTTCACCATCTCCATGTATTTCTATTTATATCTGTATCTTCATCTTCAACTATGAATGGACCGACAAATCATGGGGATAAGTAATCTTTCATTAAGTTTTTGTATTTGTATTTGTATTTGAAGATGTATTTGTATCTGTATATTCATCTTTCACCATTTTTGGTCATTGTTAATCTTTCGAATTTTTGGTCATTGTTAATCTGTCGGTTATTCGGTAACCGACCGAAATCGACAGTCGGTTTTTCGGTCGGCTAGACCATATACTTCGGTCGGTTACGAAATTTAAAAATTCTAGTCGGTTTTTCGGTCGGTTATGTAACCGACCGACCGTTAATGGTAAATATTATTCCTTCAATGATGATATTAACTCCATTCGCAACCCTTTAAAGAGTAAATAATGAACATCATAATACTTAAATAAATCCTCATTTCGAGAATTATGAATCCATCCAGGATTTCTCAAAATAAATTTAACTGCATATCTAAATTTATTATTCTGCCAATTGTATTATGTAGCGGAACTTAATGTCATTTATCGTGGGAGAGTATATTTGATTAAAATCAATTAAGGGTCTCTGCGTGAACCCATAGGCTACAAACTCACTTCATATCTTATCACCTTGTTATTCTTACTTCTCTTTCATGCACACACCAATTTGTAACCTTCAGGGTTAACGCTTAATGGTGTATTGTTATAAAGAGAATTTATTCATTTTAACGAGTCGAGCTATGCCTTAATTGCTCCTTTATATATTAAATAGTCATGGCACTTCTGGTGCCTAACTCTGGATCCAGATTATCATATAACGAGCAATTTGTAATGGCAATTGTGTTGTCAACAACTATAACCTTTTTGTAAAACTCCCATATTTGTAAAAGTAATGGCAATTTCTAAAACAATCAGATTCTAAATATTTCCCAAAGATATTTTGATCTGGTCGTTCCGCATCCCTAGTATTACGTTTGTTTGGTGCACCTATAAGTCTTACCAGGGTTTTTCGTCATCTGGACGAACGTCTGCAGGACATAATTATTCAAACTATTTCAAGAGTGACAATATTTCTTTACTAGATCTAGTATTATGATCCATATCTCTTTCACTGATAGATCTCATACACTTCTAGTGTCGTACCTCAGTATGGCGCTCAGTTAATTATGAGAAAAGTAGATTGAGGTTGTGTGGATACTAAATAATGTTACTCTGAACACATTGTTTAACTTCTTGAATCTTGAGTGCATGTTATATCTCAGAGTACCATATACAAATAAAAATAATGTACCCTATACATTGTTCACACAACTCTGTGGATCATGTTCTACCTAATAAGCATAGCACACATGACACAACAGTGAAAATCTAGGAACATGTAAAAGCTAAAGGAGCAAATTGTGGAATAAAAATTAACAGAAATTCATAAGCATAAAACATATATTGTAATTTGGTTTATGACGCCACAGAATATTGGGTTGATCAGCTAGCTAGCCCTAAGGAGTATCGATAGATATGTTTGGTCCAATGATATAGGACCTAGTCACTTCTTTTATGATCATTATGATCAATAGATGTATTTGGCAGATTATTTGCAAAAATCGCAAATAGATTATCTTTTGAACTTCCAGTTCAATCTAACTAGTACATGGATTTAAATAATGAAGATGTTTTTATTCTTATGAAATTTCTTGGCATTCCAAAAAGCTACGGAGTAGTATATTATCTCCCCCTAATGCCGAGAAACAATCTTCATTAGGAATGCAGTCAACGTACCCAATTATATGAATTGATCCCCTATCATGGGCTTTCGGTATTTAATCAATAGACAGAGGTTTCTTTGGTAGCCCTTTTAGAGGTACGTTGTGGTGGTGATATAAAATAGACTGTGCAAATAAAATAACGCAGATAGGGAAATGTTACTTCTAAAACCACGTACTAGGTGAAAAAGGGGGTATAGCAATCCTTGAGGGATTGATTTGTGATATGCATTGAGTTAGACTTGGTTAAAAAGAACTTGACTCATAGTAACGTCATACCAATCCTTCAGGGATTGATGGGATAGGTGGACCATTTTTGGTCAAGAATTTATCGTCAAGGTTCATCCTAAAGGGTGACTCATAGAATTATAAATATAGAAAAATGAGGGCTATAAACTTAAATATCATATGCCCAAATCTCATGTCAAAGAGTTTCTATAGCAGAAACTAGCACTGTAAACATGTCATAGCCTTTAATTGTTATCACATGCAAGCTAAGGTTTAGCAACGACAGGCGCCACCTAACCATATTGAGAATTCATGCTATTGCCTCACTTATAAGTTGTGTGATGAATTTCAATAGCTATGGCCTATAGCAAATCATAAATTGCCAACAAGAGAAATAACAAAATCTCTTATGTGAACATAATCAAGAGATTATATGCTAAATGTTGTCAATTAAAGGGAAGCATATGCAAGATGTGATATAATTGTCCTTATGTCTTGGACACCAAAATTTCAATTCAGTCATTCATACACATCCATTAAATAAAGGGGTACACACAAAGCATGACATGACAAGATATATTCTTATTAATTCATAAATTAAAAAAATGAGAGAAGTACCGTTCGCCGAAGAATAATGAGCACATGTTTGCTGTCGGGCCCATTCATTCCTATTTTGGGGATTCAAAAATAGTACTTTTCCAAGCAAGCTTTCATTTTATCTCATAGTTTCATACAAGTATGAAAATATCACAAAACAACAAGATATACAAGCTGAAAATGGCAGAAACTTTCAGAATTTTGACCTGGATAGCTGAATTTTCTGGGAAAAAACGGTAACACATTTTGACACAAAATTTTGCAGATATGTAGTTCAGCAAGTCTAGAACGTACACGAAAATTTTCATGCCAATCCAAGGTCTAGAAGTATTTTTTCTAAAAAATTTTCCCAACATTGCACCAGGAAGAAAAATAATTGACAGCACAGTGCCAAAACTTTAATTTTTATGGAATCACCAAAAGCATGTTTTTAACAAAATCTTTTTACAGACATCAAATACCACGAGTCCAGGTTCTCCAGAAAAAATTCCATGCCAAAAGGAGTTCAAGAAGTATTTTTCACGAATTTAATTTTCAAACTGCGCCGGTCAGAATTTTCAGGCAGTGATACTATGTGTAAAAAAAATCACAACTTGTTTGCTTCAGGAAAACCAACATGATGTGAGTCAATTTTGACTTTCGGAGAGTATCATAGCATTAGAAATAGAAAATGCAAACTTCATTCATGAGCCATTAGGCACCTTTAAAGATCAATCTCATTTGAGGTCTTCCAGACCTTATTAGAAAGTAACCCAATAAAGACTAAATACATTGGAAGATTTAAAACACAGAGAGTTTATTCAAAAAAAAAAAAACAGTTTTTTGTTTCTTATAAAAATTAACGACATTCAAAACACTTAGTATAATTTTGTCATGTATTACTACTACTGGATTACAATGTGACTATTGTAAATGACCAGCAAGATAATGAGTGATAGATAAATTAGTGCTCTTGGTTTACCTTCTGGGCAACACTATATTAAAAAAAAATTAACACAATCATTTTGTTTAAGCACTAAAATTTGATGTCCTCACTATTCAGGACTTGTGTCCAATAAAAACTAGCACCATAAATAGGCCTTTGAACAAATAATCATAGACTTTTGAATTAATATCAAGTCAATGTCTACATCTGAGTCATATAGTTTGCCTTAGTGTTGTTATCTTATAATTAATGCTATGAATTTGTCTTCTGGACAAAGATATGTTTAGAAGTTAGGCAGTTTAGCAGCGACATATGCAACCTAACAATTAAAGTCATGTTGAGAATTCATGTTATAATCTCACTTATAACCTCAGCATTAACGACCTATAGCAAATAATTGTCACAATCTAGATAGAACTCAGTTTAATGACAAAAAAATGTCGAAAAAAGGTCAAACGATTCCAAGAATCAATGTCAAAAAATATAGTGCATATTCTAATCAGCATGAGATTATTTTGAGTAATGCACATATATAGCATGATAAAATATATCTCATTAATTTATAAATTTATAAATTTATAAATTAGAAAAGAATATGAGAAAAATACCCTTCACCGAAAATAAGGAGCATACTTTAATCGTTCAACGTGCTTGGGTGACACCTTTGTAAAATCCACATGGCTTGGCCTGACTTCCCAGTGGCAAGTGGTTTATAGATTCCAATTTGATAAGTTGTAATACCACTTGCTCCTAGTCAGTAGTACACAGTGGTTGGATTCTCCAACAATTTTGGACAACAACAACCAGTTTGGACGGGAGCACGCAGTAGGGAAAAAACAGCAGAAGATTCCCAGTGCAGTATGTAGCAACTAGTTTGGTGCAATTGTCCTGCACACCGATCGTAGGGACATCGAGGGCTACTAGGCTATATATGTAGCTAGTGTGGATGCTCAACGGGGGTGGCAGATTGGTGGTTGTTGTCTCCTTGATTGGTGCTAACGTGATGCACGTCGGTTGAGGTGTCCTTGCCCAGAGAATGAAGATCATCACCATTAATATAATATTTTTCCTTTTCTCATTTACCACAATTTCTTTCTCTGCATGCACTTCTAGAAGTATTCTCAGAAGTCAGACCACTGGACTGCAAGCCTTAAACGAGCTGAGGTCCCATCTTTTCTGACAGAATATATATCCTCCAACAAACATTACAAACATACCTAATTCCCAGGAATCATTTTGTAGGTAGTCGGCAGAGAGCTTGAGTTCGATGACGCTGGTGCCATCGTCGAGGAGGAAGCAGCCGGCATCTTTATATTATTGGAGGGAGACGATTTTGAGACCAAAACGCCCTGGCCTGAATCCAAGCGCGTTTGGAAGAGAATGCTGCCTTTTTGAAGAAATCCAAGACTCGTCGGACCGCCGCAGCAAACTGCAAGACGCCGCCCCAACTCCATTTTCTCGCTCTGTATATATCTAGTTTGCCACGGATCTACAGCCTACATCGAATGTAGATCGCCGGCCAATAGCCGCATCGGTCGATGGGTCGCGACGCTTTCTGGGGCGTGACCGATCGGAAGCAGGGAGAGAGGAAGGAGGACTGATCGTCGGTAACCTGAGGCGCGCGGAGGGAAGGATCGTCCTCGATCTTCATCCGCGAAAAGCAACCTGCCATGGACGAAGCTTCAATAGCCGAACCCTGGATCGCGATTTGAGAGATCGCAAACTAATCGGTAAACTAACAGGCGATCGGGGAACTGATCGGTGTGAAGATGGTGGGTGTTGGAGACGTCACTGGAGCATCCCGAACCCTCATCACCAGCCTTTAGCCGACGGATCGCCGATGGAGATAAACAGACGCCTCTACAACCCACCGGAAAAAGCATTGACCTGTCTAGGCCGAAACCTTAGTTGGTTAGAGCAAGGGCTGATAACGTGTTATAGTTTGGTGGTATCCATGAAATGGAAAGAGCAGAAAGATCAAGAATGAATCAATTCCAGAATAACCCCCATTCTCATTAAGCATTGAATCAAACATATATACATCACAAGGATAACAGTTACAATATAATGATATCATAAATGGGGAAGATCATGGGTTTGTGGGAGATAATGGCCATAAAACAATAATATTTATAACATTAATTTCATTTTTGATACTAAATTTATTGAGTTAATATCCAAAATTGTACTCGACTATAGTGATTTTTCTCAATTTCGTCCTAAACGACTTTGGTAACTTAATGTAGTCATAGAGTTTTGTGTTTTTACTCAATTTAGTCCCAGACTTTTGTGTTTTTTTTCAATTTAGTCCCTCATTTATTATTCCATCCATTTGGTGTTAAATAAATAGACAATTAAGTAAATTCAATACTGACATCTCTTTACTCATAAACATGTGAAGTGCGAAATTCTTCTCTCTTTTTTTTTTTTTTACGAATTACTCCTATAATCACTCCTAAACTTGCGAATATAAAATTATTGATTCGCACGTCTGGGTGTAATTCTTACAAGAAAGATGGATTTCGCACTTCGCAGGTTGAAAGTAAAGAGAGGTCAATATTGAGATTACTGAATTGTCCATTTATTTAACACCAATTTGACGAAATAACAAACGGATGACTACATTGAGCGAAACACAAAAGTCTGGGACTATATTAGGTCACCAAAGTCGTTTAGGACGAAATTGAGAAAAACCACTATAGTCGAGGGCTATTTTGGATATTAACTCTAAATTTATTAGTGTCAATTCACTTTTAGTCTTTTTTTTTTTTTTTTTTTTTTTGAGAAAATTTCAATTTTGGTCATATGACTATAGGGATCTTGTTAATTTTAGTCCTTGACTTTCAAAAGTGTTAATTTAGTACCTTAACTATGCAATTTTGGTCACTCCGGCCAAATTGCGCCGAAAAATTTTAATAATTAAAATAATAAGGATATTTTGATCGTTTCACGTCTCTTTTTCTTCTTCTTCAGCGAGTCCATCCCTTTCTCTCCCGTTTCCGGCGTTCTTTCTCCCTATAAACCCTATCTTTAATATCATCAAGCCACTTTCCCCATCATCTTAGTTCATTTCATTCGTCGGAAACGGCAGAGGAAGGGATGGACTCGCTTGGGAAGAAGAAAAGAGACGTGAAATGATCAAAATACCCTCACTATTTTAACAATTAAAATTTTTCAGTGAAATTTGGCCGGAGTGACCAAAATTGACAAAAATTACATAGTTAAGGTACTAAATTAACACTTTTAAAAGTCAGGGACTGAAAGTAACAAGACCCCTATAGTCATAGGATCAAAATTGATATTTTCTCTTTTTTTTTTTTAATCAAAACATCAACGTTTGGTCGTAGTATTATTGTGACATGACTATTTTTGGTCTTCCGTCAACAAAATCGTTAAAATTTCATTAAATAGAAAGACATTTCAATCATTTTTATACAAAGTGAGTTGATCATGCTATATTTTTATGTTTATTTTTTTGAAAAAAATTGTAATTAAAGATCGAAATGTCTTTGTATTTAAGGGTGTTAAAATTATTTTGTTGATAGATGACCAAAAATAATAATGGCACAATAATACTAAGACCAAATGTGGACGTTCTGATTAAAAAAAAGAAGACTAAAAGTTGATTGTGGTCTATAAAGCTTAGACCAAAAATAAAATTAACTCTTAAAATAACTAATAATCACAAAATTTTTACTTGGTTTAATAATAATAATAATAATAATAATAATAATAATAATAATAATAATAATAATATTATTATTATTATTATTATTATTATTATTATTATTATTATTATTATTATTATTGTTGTTGTTGTTGTTGGTGTTGTTGTTGTTGTTGTTGTTGTTGTTGTTGTTGTTGTTGTTGTTGTTGTTGTTGTTGTTGTTGTTGTTATTATTATTATTATTATTATTATAACAAAATTGCTCACAAGCATAATTGAGTCGTGTATAACGATTTTGATGACCATAGGTACGAGTCTGTTTGGCAGAACTTATTTAGGAGCTTATAGTTTATTTTAAGCTATAAACTCTATTTGGACTCTGTTTGGCAAACCTAGCTGAAAAGGTATAAGCTAGGAGCTGAAAGCTGAAAAGGAGCTGAAAGTTGAAAATCTATAAGCTAGGAGTTGAAAACTGAAGAACTGTTAAGCTAGCTGTTATGATTGAAAGTGTTTGGTAAAATTAACTTTTTGATAAGTTGATAAATGTAAAAAAACCAATAAGAACATCTCCATGAAATTTAAATTAATTTGTTTACATATTAAAATTTAACATTTTTTCTTTAAAATAATTAACATTTTGAAATAAAACTATTAGCATAATCATGATCTAGCATCTCATAATGTTGA